>NC_140165.1:216121000-216278500 GCF_963971535.1 Notolepis coatsorum | reverse complement strand
TCCTCCTCATCCATGTTATTTTTTGTGTAATCTGCCTCCTTATCAAGAGCTTCTTGCTCTTCTGACTCCACTTTCTGGGCCAGTACCTCAACAAGAGAAGGACAGAGGATGGGTCCAACCATCCAGACAGGCTCTAACACCTCCTCATCCATTGTTTTTCCCAGTCCATACTTTGATCATAGGCTTTGGGCCTCTTGAATATTGGCTGTTCTGCTCTTTTGTAGCTCTCTGAAGTTGGCTCGCTGTACATGTGGGATGAGACAGACCTTGACAGGTAGTTGTTCAATGTCTACTTTGGAGTTTGCATCCAGGACTTTATCAGCACCCATCATTTTCTGCAGCATCTTGGCTCACATAGCATCAACTGACTTCATCCGACCATGGCCATCCATAATGCATGTGAAGGACTCCATCTCCTGTTGGAGCTCATCTGTTACCAGTGACAATGTGCCAAGCTGACTAAAAGCCTTCTGGAATCTAGGGTTCTTATGCAGCTTCTTCAACGGATTCACCCGTCTCTTTCCTTTGAAAGCAGTGGTACAGTCATCCCCAGAAAAGTCATAGTAACTCAGCCAGTTCGGACACATGTATTAGCTTGCAGTGCCAAGTCAAGTCAAGTCAAGAGTTTTATTTGTCACGGCATACAAGTATACAATGAAATGCGGGTGGTCTTGCCCGCAACGATGTGCAATACAGTAGTACAACATATAATAGAATCCAATAAAACAACATTGTGCAATAAACAGGTAACATAGTGGGACATCTCGGTATTTGTACATAGTTATTTACAGAGCATGGGGGACATGCTAGGTCCTTTGGTAGTGCAATACACTGTTACTGTTGCTATACTATTTTTAAAGTGACCTTTCCTTTGTGGCCATAAGTGTGGGCGTGTGCAGCATGAGTGTGTGCTTGCTCATGTTAAAGTGGCTGCTAGTGTGCGAGCGTGCACAGCGTGCGTGTCGTGTGTGTGCTCATGTGTGCTTGTGTGTGGAGAGTTCAGTGTTCTGTGGCACTCAGTGTTCATTGTTCAAGGCTCTGATGGCCTGGGGGAAGAAGCTGAGCCGAAGCCTCTCTGTCCTAGTAGCTGGGGTTCGCAGGCGTCTGCCTGACCTCAGCAGCTGGAACAGGCTGTTATTGGGGTGGTGAGGGTCTTTCATTATTCTGCAGGCTCTGGATTTGCACTTCTTGTTGTATAGAACCTGCAGGGGAGGTAGTGCAATACCCGTGGTACGCTCGGCTGAGCGCACCACTCTCTGTAGGGCCTTCTTGTCCTGTGCCGTGCTGTTTCCATACCAGGCAGTGATGTTTCCAGTCAAGATGCTCTCTACAGCTCCGGAGTAGAAGGACTGGAGTATCTTCCCCGATACTCTGAACTTCCTTAACTGTCTCAGGTGGTAGAGGCGCTGCTTCGCCTTTTTTACGACTGTGTCTATGTGTGTTGACCATGTCAGATCCTCTGAGATGTGGACCCCCAGGTACTTAAAGCTGCTCACCCTGTCCACGGTAGCCCTGTTTATCCTCAGTGGTGTGTCTGTCTCCTGCTGTCCTCTCCTATAATCCACGATCAGCTCCTTGGTTTTACCAATGTTCAGGAGCAGGCTGTTGTCCTGGCACCAGCGTTCCAGTACCTCAACCTCCTCCCGGTAGGCCTTCTCATCGTTGTCCGAGATCAGCCCCACCACCACCGTGTCGTCTGCAAACTTCACTATGGAGTTGGAGCTGAACTTGGCCACACAATCGTGTGTGTAGAGTGAGTACAGCAGGGGGCTCAGAACACAGCCCTGGGGGGACCCGATGCTCAGGGTGATGGTGTTGGAGGTCTGACCCCCCACCCTGACCGCCTGGGGTCTTTCACTCAGAAAGTCCAGTACCCAGGCGCTCAGAGCGGAGCTCAGACCCAGCTTGATCAGCTTGTCCACCAGTCTGGTGGGGACTATGGTGTTGAACGCTGAGCTGTAGCTGAGCTTCCAGTGCTGTGGTTGAGGTGCCAGTGCCATGGTCCAGGTATCTGGAGAGGTTGGTCATGCTGACATGGTAGATGAAGATCATCAGTATATAGAGGTTGGTCATGCTGGTAGAGAAGGATCATCAAGGTATCTGGAGAGGTAGGTCATGCTGACATGGTAGATGAGGATCATCAGTATAGAGAGAGGTTGGTCATGCTGACATGGTAGAGGAGGATCATCAGTATATATGAGAGGTTGGTCATGTATGTTGACATGGTAGATGAGGATCATCAGTATATAGAGAGGTTGGTCATGCTGACATGGTAGAGGAGGATCATCATCATTATATGATAGGTTGGTCATGCTGGTAGAGGAGGATCACCAGTATATATGAGAGGTTGGTCATGTTGACATGGTCGAGGAGGATCATCAGTATATAGAGGTTGGTCATGCTGACATGGTAGAGGAGGATCATCAGTATATGGAGAGGTTGGTCATGCTGATGTAACGGGTGTCCGTGAGTATATCAACAGTCACAGAAACAGGTGTGTTGAGAAGTGACTGTGGCAGTAAGCGGGCTGGGAAGTTAAACTCACTTCCTCATAACAGGGTTAATAGACGCATAGGTACGGTACTTAGGAGTGGATTTACTTCTTAGTGCAGCGGTCTATGTCGTCGCCCGCGGAGCGGGAGCCCCCTGTTTGACTCCCCCTCGGGACATCAGCCTTTAATATACACAACGCAGAGGAGTCCGGACCGATCTGTCACACTGACATGGTAGAGGATGATCATCAGTATAGTGTTACGATTAGGCATTATAAATGTGGACAGAGAGGAACCCAGGCGCAGACCAGCAAAGGAGAGACGAAGACAAAAGTTGAATCTTGAAAAAGTGAGCACGGCTCCTTTAATGTTGTTCAGAGTGGCTCAACAAACAAAGAGAAAGGGCAAGTCTAAAAACAAACTAATTGCCCTACAAAACAAAAACACTATAAATGTAAACTATCCTCCAACACAAGGAGCGATAGAAACTCAGACAAGACAGTGTGCTACTTACAACAAGTGTTCTGTGAACGGCTAACAACAATGAGCACAACAAGACAGGAACCGGGTAACAACGTGTAATGACGCGACAGGGAAGACAGGAACTCACAGGCATATATACAGACACTGATTGACACAGGAGGGTAATTGGGTGATTAGACTCAGCTGGGGAGAACAGAGTGACACAGAACATTACAAGGTTGAAATATATATATACACACAAAATAACAACACTAACCAGATCACAAAACCAACACAGATAGGAGAGACATTTTACCAGGGAGTGTAACATCACCGACAAGACAGACATCAAATGAACAGAACACAAATTGATAATAATAACATGACACAAAATGGTGATCAGGGAACAAAGCTGCACCACCTGAAATAGTCCACAGGATGGCGCAGCAACCTGGGGAACGTTACATATAGAGAGAGGTTGGTCATGCTGGTGGAGGAGGATCATCAGTACTGTATATGGAGAGGTTGGATATGCTGACATGGTAGAGGAGGATCATCAGTGTATGGGGAGGTTGGTCATGCTGACATGGTAGAGGAGGATCATCATTATATGAGAGGTTGGTCATGCTGGTAGAGGAGGATCATCAGTGTATGGAGAGGTTGGTCATGCTGACATGGTAGATGAGGATCATCAGTATATATAGAGGTTGGTCATGCTGACATGGTAGAGGAGGATCATCATTATATGGAGCGGTTGGTCATGCTGACATGGTAGAGGAGGATCATCAGTATATAAAGAGGTTGGTCATGCTGACATGGTAGAGGAGGATCATCAGTATATGGAGAGGTTGGTCATGCTGGCTGGTAGAGGAGGATCATCAGTATATAGAGCGGTTTGATAGAATGGCCTTGTTTTTCAATGTGTACATAATGTAAATATCTGTAGATGACAGCATCTACTCTGACGGATCTATAGAGGAACAATAGTTTTCCTTAGTGTGTGCTTCCACGGTAGAGAGCAGCAAGCAGGGTGTGTGAGTGCCAAGGACACCACCGGCCGAGTTGTTAACATCAACAAAGATAGTGGGTTGGCTGGGGATGGGAGATAACAGGCCGCAGAGAGAGAGCCTTTTGAATCATAGCAGCGTTAATGTGTGCCAGAGGTGACAAGAGCGCCGTTGCCATGGCATCGTGTCACTTAGTAACGAGAGAAGGGGCGTTGTTACGGGGAGGGCCCCAGGTTGCTAGGGGAAAGACGTAGCTGTGAGTGCTTCTGGTTTGAGACAGACTAAGGAACGAAGTGTGGACACGTATACAGAGACCTCAGGAGCTAGGTGGGGGGAAGGGACGCGTGGCCCCACCCTCCGGTGGCCACTAGCTAGCTTTGGCTAACAGGGAATGCTTTTTGGATAACAGCTAGGCCGCAACAATCACTGAGTGGGCAACAGGAGAGATCATTAGAATAATGAATTTAGTTTCTTCAAAGACTTTCAAAGACTTTCAAACTGTTTCCATCTTGTACGAGTCTATGTTTATGAAAATAAACATCACAATCTAAGGAAAGAGATCATGTTGCCAGTGTCGAATTATTTTTGAGACAAATGCATCCACAGGGTAGGAGAGAGGGTATCAGTCAGTACGATAAGAAAGAGATAAACACAACGCAGAAACTTCACGGAACCACAGGTGACGAGGTGATACTGGCTGATTACCGAAGAATCCAACAGGTTGGTTATGCTGACAGTAGAGGAGGATCACCAGTATGTGGAGATGTTGGTCATGCTGGTGGAGGAGGATCATCATTGTAAGAGGAGGTAATGCATGAGTTCTTGGAGGTTGATGGCCATATCCAGATCCAAAGTAGACCTTGAACGCCTGCCTCCTCCCAAGGTCTGTCTCATCCCACATGTACAGCGAGTCAACTTCAGAGTTGCCTGCTACAAAAGAGCAGACCGGCCAATATTTGAGAGGCCCAAACCCTATGATCAGTATATGGGCTGGGAGAAGATGATGGATGAGGGGGTGTTAGAGCCTGTCTGGCCGGTTGGACCCATCCTCCTTCCTTCTCTTGTTGAGGTACTGGACCAGAAAGCAGAGTCGGAAGAGCAAGAAGCTCTTAACACATTCGGGGCCATTGGGATCCGTCTAATCCCAATCTATACGGCCAGCATATCAAAACAAACTTTCATTGTGCGTGAGGCTGTTTGTAGAGCTAAATCTATACTTTATATTATTGCTATCTGTCCATTCTCATTGTCAATAGACACTATAAACCGCCCCTTCAATATGCCTTAAATAAATTTTTTTTTCATCAATACGTTCCCATTTTATAGCGTTGTGAATATGAACGTTATAGCAGAATGTTCTGGGGTATTTCCTGGAATGCGAGTTATAGGGCGCTAAGCTAATAACGTTAAATCGAATGGCGTTTTGGCTATAGACAAGCTAGAGCTTAAACTCAAAATGCATATTGTCTGTATCATGGTCCATGTTTCTGATTATTGATTACCAATAACGGCATAAAAAAATAAAAATAAAAACTCAGCTCTGAACTCAGCAGAATCTGCACCTGGCTCGCTGATAACAAACTATCATTACACCTG
The DNA here is from genome assembly GCF_963971535.1 of Notolepis coatsorum. Lineage (NCBI taxonomy): Eukaryota > Metazoa > Chordata > Actinopteri > Aulopiformes > Paralepididae > Notolepis > Notolepis coatsorum. Next base: position 216,272,943 of record NC_140165.1, on the reverse strand, counting down.
GGTAAAACAGAGTCCATTCTCTTCGGATCAAATAACAAACTCAGCAAGACCGACGGCTTCTCAGTTACAGTGGGTGACAATATTGTCACAAGGAAAGATGAAATTACATACCTAGGTTCCATCCTAGAGGAAAATCTTTCCTGTGACAAAATGGCATCCAAGGTAATAAAAAAAGTCAACCAACGAACTAGATTCTTGTACCGGATCTCCTCTCTGGTAAACAAGAATACCCTGAAGACTCTGGCAGGAGCACTCATTCAAGGGTACTACGACTATGCTTGCACCTCATGGTACCAAAGCACCTCAAAGGCGCTAAAAACAAGATTACAAACATCACAAAACAAACTGGTCAGACTTCTACTTGACCTTACCCCTAGAACCCACCTCACCCCTGCCCACTTTGACAACCTAGGATGGCTTAGAGTAGACGACAGAGTACAGCAACTTGCAATGGGCCTGGTCTACAAGATACACTATACGACTAAGGTACCCATGTACATGTCAAAATACTTCCCAAAGGTCAGTGAATACCATGACCACAACACCAGAGGAAGCTCAACAAATCATGTTAAACCCAGATTCGGCTCAAACAAGGGACTAAATATGTTTCGCAATTATGCCACATCAATGTGGAACGCCCTACCCAAAGCTGTAAAGGAATGTGAATCCCTACCCACATTCAAAACCGCTCTTAAAGAGCACCTATGGGAGGCTGCAATTAGAAACTGGCCACCGTAAATGTCCAAACCCCCCCACCCCCTCCCCCTCCTAATAGACAGTCTCCTCCCCACCGCATGTATATATTCTCTCCCCACCGTATGTATATTTCTCTCCCACCCACCCACCCCCTCCTAATGTACAGTCTCCTCCCCACCGTATGTATATATTCTCTCCCCACCGTATGTATATTTCTCTCCCACCCACCCACCCCCTCCTAATGTACAGTCCCCTCCCCATCATATGTATATACTCTGTCACGATCTATGGGTAACAGTACTGTATATTTGCATATCGTATATGTCACAAATGTAACAGTACTAAATACCTGTATGTCATGTATGTCCCGATGCCATAAATGCCATGTATGTTGTGTATGTCATAAATGTCACTATGAATTGAAAATGGGGGACCCTGATGTAAACAAGACAAACGTCTTTCTCTGGTCTGCATCCCCTTAACAATTGTGTGTATTGAGCCGTACTGTATTGTACCCATTCTGCAATCTGTTAAATAAAGTTTTCATTCATTCATTTATTAGCCTCAGTAGCCTTATTCGCTGACCGGGTGGATGGCTATGAGAGCAAGGCCCGATCGGGCTGTAATCGCTCTTACCTGTGGCCGGTTGGATCCCAAAAAGGATTTCCCAGTTATCGATCGACATCTGGTAGATCCATATGTCCATTGGCTGATGATATATTCCTTTACTGCATACTGAATTCAGCGTCCCAAAAACTATTCCAGGCCATCAGCTACACGCATAGCTTTAGGCTAACAGAAAAGCCCATTCATAATAAAAAATTTAAAAAAACACCGGTCTGTAACAGGGAACACTGCGTTATCGAGACAGCACCCCTATGAGGATCTGGCCGGTAATGCACTTTTCCGAATTCCAAGAGTAGGGTAAATCTTCAGTGCCGCTCGGTGACATTGAGTAGGATATTACAATGGAATAAAAGCCCAAACAACCTTGCCACGTATATATACGTGGTTGGCCGTCAAGCGTTGGATCCGAAACACGTATATATACGTGGTTGGCCCCGAATGTGTTAATAAGGAGGCAGATTATGCAAAACGTAACATGGATGAGGAGGATGGAGAGTACGAGTGTGATGAGGAGGAGGAAGAGGTGGAGATTGGAGAGATAGACTTTGACGATCTCTTTGGCGATGATGATCATGATGATGATTAGTAGTTTAGGTTTGAATGTTGTGCCAACAGAGAAGATGTACTGTAATAGTACTTTGTTTGAACCTTAACAAAAAATATTTAACTGGATTTCAAATTGTATAGGAAAATGTGTAAATATTTGTCTATGTAGGACGAATTAGTCTTTTCACATTCGTCTTCCACTTTCGGCCTTGTTTACACAAAATCGACAATATTTAGGGCATAACAGCATGGAGACAATCCTTATTAACATTGTATTTCCAATAGGGATGTTAGATCTTGGCTTTTTTACCGATACCGATATACCGATATTGTCCATGTTAAAGTTAGAGGTTCTATGTAGGATTGCTAGTAACTGTCTAACTGCATAATATAACTGTTTCCACTAGAGGGCGCTCTAGGCGGAGCCACTCATGATACCACCAGGTGGCGAGTATTTAAAGGGGAACTATCTTATAAATTGCCTTTTTCAGTGTTTAGCATTGTTTCCTGGCTATGTGGACTTATATTAATAGGATCTATGTCTCTAATTCTCATATTGGCGCATTCTTCCAATTCTCCTCTCATAATATTCACCCTCACTGAACTGAGTCATCTGAAAATGTGCATATCTGTGATGTCAGAGATTTCTCAGCTGCATAATAATGTGGCAGTTGGTGTGGCAGTTGCCACCAGGCCACACAGTGGTTGGAGCCCAGCCTCAAAACGGCTTAAGATCTTGAGGTAGAAAAATGCTGTTTTTGAGTACTTGATTAGAAATACAAAACAATGATTTTTTCGAGAAAAAAAAACGTACAGAGGTGTTCCATAGACTCAGAGGAATTGTGTAAAAGTGCCCAAATAGTGAATGAAATATATAATGAAGCGAGATTCTGTCAACAGGTTATGGGCCCAGATCACGCCGGGGCGAAATAATAAGGGTAGCAAGTTTAGCTAAAGTATAGGCTAGGTTAGCACCGGGAGTACCGCGTGGCTAGACGCTAGGCCAACAGGAGCTAAAGCTACGCCCACCATCAAAGAGCAACATGGAATCCAACACAATGATCCTACGCGCCAAGAGGAAGCGGGGCACTGACCCCACCGCTGCTGGAGCGCAAGCGGACCCGCCCGGAGAGCAGCGCGCAGAGCCCCGGGGAGGCGGCACCGGGGGAGACGAGCCTGCTGAGCCCAACGGAGGCGAGGGGGAGAACCCCGTCTTAGAACTTGTGTAGACCAAGAGTAGGAGCAAATGGCCCTCATTTAATGGAAAGGCAGAGGACTACGAGCTCTGGGAAGAGCGCATGTTATGCTGCATGCACAGTGTGGGATTGAAAACGACGATCTTGATGGCACCCACGGGAGACCTGACGGCGGAAGAACAAGCCCTGGACGACAGGCGTAACGCAGACGCATACTGTGACTTAGCGCCACTGCGCGACGACACAAGCTTGGGGCTGATATTCCGTGACACTAAAGACAAAGGCAGAGCAAGCCTGGGGGTGTTGAGAGAGCATTATATCGGGCAAGGAAGACCCCGAGTCGTGGCCCTCTACATAGCACTAACAGCCCTGAACAAGGGGCACACCGAGACTGTGACCGAATACGTCAACAGAGCGGAGCAGATCACGACGCCATTGAGGAGTGCAGGAGAAGCACCAAGCGATGGGCTAATGATGGCGATGGTGATGAGAGGACTACCGGAGCTGTACAAACCGTTCACACTCCTGGTAACACATGGTTCAGCGGACATGACGCTGGGTAAGTTCAAGGGCAAGTTAAGAAACTTTGAGGCCTCAGAAGATACCCACCCAGCCGCCGCGGAGGCGGGAGAGAGGGTGCTGAAGGCCCGAGCGACACCAACGGAGAAGACCAGGCCCACGACGGAGCTGGCGTGTTGGCGATGCGGAGAGAAATGTCTGGTGTGGCTTCTGCAGATCCACGAGGCACACAGACAGAGCGTGCATGAAGAAACGCGACCAGGGCGCGCGATACGCGCATGGACAAAATGGCGGCAATGGTCGGCGTGAGACGAATCGAGGCGACGCCCGGAGAGTTTGGATCAGTGTGTTATGCGTACCTGCAGGACGGAGGAAAGCTCGAGTCCAGATGTGAAAAGGGACTTTTTGTAGGGCACGACAAGGGAAGCCCCGCTTTCCTGGTTTATTATCCCGGTAAAGGGGGAGTGCAGAAACACAGGCTGGTCAAGTTTGTCACAAAGACAACATGTGAGAGCGAGACACAGACAGAGGAGCCAGAGCTGGACTCCAGAGTAAGGTGTGAAGAAACAGAGACACCTCAGCCCAGTGTACTTAGCACGGTCGTGCAGGCAGACAGTCAGCCACCCCCGGAGGGCAATGACGAGGAGCACCCGAGGGTGACGTCAAGTGCCCCAAGCAGTGGGAGGTATCCCTCAAGGGAACACAAACCCCCAAAGTACCTGACAGACTATGCCCGGAGAGGAAGTGATGAGGAGGACAGTACACTTACCACCGTTGATTACTGCTACAGGGTAGTTAGTGGGGTACCTCAGACCTTTAAAGAGGCCATAGTGTCCCCTGAATCAAGTAAATGGGAGAGAGCAATGGATGAGGAGATGAGGTCCCTAGAGGACAACCACACCTTTACTCTAACCAAGTTACCAGAGGGCAGACAGACAGTGGGAGGGAAATGGGTGTACTCAATCAAGGAGGGTATTGAAGGCCACGACAAGTACAAAGCGAGGTTTGTAGCTAAAGGTTACAGTCAGAGGGAGGGGATAGACTACGGTGAAACATTCTCCCCCACAGCCAATCTGACCAGTATAAGGGTAGTGATGCAGAAAGCAGCTGAGGACAATTTGATTTTACATCAGATGGATGTGAAAACAGCCTATCTGCACGCACCCATAGATAGGGAGATATATATGGAACAACCTGAAGGTTACGAAAAGAAAGGAGAGAAGCTAGTGTGTAAGCTGGAAAAATCCATTTACGGCCTGAAACAGTCTGGGCGAAATTGGAACGAGATGCTTCATACATGTCTCATTGAAGATAACTTCCTACAGAACCCAGTAGACCCCTGTGTTTACTCAAGGGAGTCAAAAGAGTCAGGAAAAGTGATCATCGTCATTTGGGTGGATGATTTGATCATCGCAGCAGACAACACTAGAAACCTAGCACAGGTGAAAGGTATACTCTCCACCAGATTCAAAATGAAAGACCTTGGAAGGTTAAAGCATTTTCTAGGCATGGACTTTGAACAGTCTGCCAATTGTGTAAAAATATCCCAGAAGAGATATGTGGAAAAGATCCTGAAACGTTTTGACATGCAAGAATGTAGATCAAGGGAAACACCATGTGATCAAAAATTGTACTACCAGGAGGATGCTCAGAAACTGACAGATGTAAAAATTTACAGAGAAGCTGTGGGTAGCCTCATTTATTTAACAACATGTACCCGCCCTGACCTATGTTTTGTAGTGAGTAAACTGTCACAGCATTTTGCTGACCCCACAGAGGAGCATTGGATTACAGCAAAACATGTTTTTTGTTATCTCAAAGGTACAGCAGATAAACAGCTGTGTTTCAGAAAGAGCAGCAAGGGTTTAGGACTTAAAGCCTACAGTGATGCAGACTGGGCAGCTGACACCACAGATAGAAGAAGTACCACAGGATATTGTGTGAGTTTGAACACAGACAGCTCACTGGTTTCGTGGAAAACAAAGAAGCAGCCCACAGTGGCACTATCAACTTGTGAAGCCAAATATATGGCTCTAGCTATGACCATACAGGAGTGTATTTATCTAGAACAACTGCTCGAAGGGATGGATACCTATCTATATAAGAAGACTGTTGTTTACGAGGACAACCAGGGAACCATTGCGATTGCTAGAAACCCTGTGTGCCGGCAGAGATATAAAATATCATTTAATCAGATCTGTCATCAGAGAAGAAAGAATGACACTGATTTACTGTCCAACGGACGACATGGTAGCAGATGCTATGACGAAACCTGCTTCCAAATTGAAATTGAAGAGATTTGCAGAGGTCATGTTTGGTGTGTAGATATTGACTGCCATATTCTTTTTGATGTTTTGGATTGTATTATTTTCTTTGTAAAATGTTTTCGGAGAAGTTATCCAGTGTGCTAAAACAACCATAAGTGGGAGTGTTAAAGTTAGAGGTTCTATGTAGGATTGCTAGTAACTGTCTAACTGCATATATAACTGTTTCCACTAGAGGGCGCTCTAGGCGGAGCCACTCATGATACCACCAGGTGGCGAGTATTTAAAGAGATGTCTCCTCCCCCTCTGTCTCTTCTCCCCCACCTACCTCTCACGGAGAGGAGGACTCATGTGCTGCTGTTTAACATGTGGATGAATAAACCACGCCAAAGGCTAAAGATAGAAACCATGCCTCTTGACCACATTATTGTCGCCCCATAGCCAGATTCTGTCAACAGTCCAACTCTTAATTTCCGATAGCGATATCAACCGATAGCGATATATGCAGGGTTCCCCCCCCCCAAAAAACGGAATAATTTCAGGTAATTAACATTACATATCTCTTGTTGTGGAATTAACACAACATTATGCATACTTTTAACAATAAATAAAATCAGAATTTGTTCTTACTTGCTTGCCTGGGTAAATAAAGGTTAAATAAATGTAAAAAAATATATATATATATTTTTTTTTATTTCTTTTTTTTGTAAACCGATACCGATAATTTCCAAAATCACATTTTAATGCCAATATCGGCCGATAATATCGGTAGGCCGATAATATCGGACATCCCTAATTTCCAATATTAACCTCAAATTGATCTCGTCCGATGGACTACATTTTAGTAAAGTGGGAAAATAGAGATGTGATCTAAACATTTTCAGCTTTTTTATTTGCATTTTCTTGTCCGGAAATTGAATCAAGATGTGTTTGAATCCTAAAAATAACAATTGTCCTGAATTCCTTGGGTCACACTTGTTTGGGAAAATGTTTTAATTTGTCTCTATAGCCTATGTTGCTTCAAAAGTTATGCTGTTTTCTTTTTCTTCTTTTTCAGGTTTTGGTTCAGGATAGGTGTAATAAAGGGTTAAAAATAAACCCCATGGGACATTATTTCAACCTGTTACCTGGCAGAATCTTAAAATAGACACTTCAAGGATTAAGAAAAAACAGGTGGTGAAAAAAAATCCACCCTATGCAGGTGGACCTATGTTTCCATATAGTAGGTATCATCTGAAACTCCAGATGTTGAGGAATGACCCCAGCCATGTCATGCTTGTTTACCGGGAAATCTTGCTCCATATTCGATCAAATCCGTGATGGGAAAAAATAGGTACAGCCAATTACACCAACATTATGGGACATTTGCTTGCCGTCATGGTCCAACTTCTCAAAACTTCAATGGATAGTCTGTCTTTTTACTGGGGGCTGACATCTTGATTAGAACTTTTTTTTCACGTTCTAATCCAAATTGGACAATTTTTTCACTCCAAGTTGGACCATTTGAACAACTTCAGGCCAGGTAAGTGTTTGAAAAATAAATGGCACAGATTTTATGTTTAGGTCATATAAAATGCTCATGTAAATGAGTAATTAAAATAAAATTACATTGCCCTGGAGATCTAAAGTTAATTTCAGTCTATGTTAATTTGCCTGGCTGTGATATGAAGTGGGAAAAGCTGTACATATACAGCCGGGAACCAGCAACAGTCGTACAGACTACAGTCATACAGACTACAGTTATACAGACTATAGACTACAGTTGTACAGACTACAGTCATAGAGACTACAGTTATACAGACTATAGACTACAGTTGTACAGACTACAGTCATACAGACTACAGTTATACAGACTATAGACTACAGTTGTACAGACTACAGTTATACAGACTATAGACTACAGTTGTACAGACTACAGTTGTACAGACTATAGACTACAGTCATACAGACTACAGTTATACAGACTATAGACTACAGTTGTACAGACTACAGTTGTACAGACTATAGACTACAGTTGTACAGACTATAAGCTAGAAGCTACAGTCATACATAATAGCCAAACAGGCTACAGTCGTACAGACTACAGTCATATACTGTGCTATAGCCAACGTCTGATCACTCTGCCGCCATCTTGATAACAGGAACTAACAAGCCTGTTACAAAGGATCAGATTAAACCGAATATATATATTTATTGATTGATATATATTGCATAGTATTTGTATATCGTTTGATATCCCTTGTATATTCCTTGTACATATACACAGAATATCCCTTTAGCCTAGTACGGACCATGATGTTTCGTTCTCCTATTGGACAGCGGTCTGGAGTCAGGTTCAAAGCCACCGTCAAGACATGTCTGTACATGCCCGGCCTTGCCCAGGGATACGAGACAGAAATGAGGTTGGCACTAGATTGTTCGCCGTGCATATAAATATGGCGCAGGTGAATACAGAAGTAGAGTTACCCAATAAGTTGAAGCCTCACCCACGATACAACGTGCGGTGAAGTATGGCCTGTTTGGCCCCAAATAGAGCATTGAGACCGCATGCGAATTAATAACTGAATTGTCAGAGTTTGGCGCTATACCGTCGAGTGCGACATATTTCTATTAAGTCAGTAATAGTCTATTTGTGTATAGTGTATCGTGCGGCTAAAGTTCTACAGTGACCAGCATCACCAACGCTTCCTCGTACCAGCTAGAGTGCTTATCCAGGCTGGGCTGCTTTCATGGCGCTTTCACCCGAGGAGACCTAGACGAGAACCGTGTGGACATGTACACTGGATTAATCTACCCGACGACTACATAGCCCTTTGCGGCTGGATTATATTTGTTTTGGTCCTGTGATTTATGGAGCGGAGAATCGCCGACGCCTACACGTGTGGGATTTACCCTGTGAGGACCACCACGTCGAGTCTGCGCCTCAGAGAGCCTGAGGCCGGCTAGCTTTCTTCACTGTGGAGCTACAGTCTACGGAGAACAGCTGTATTCGTCTGTGGATCAAGAGACTATTGCACCGTCTCCTGTACTTGGAGTCTCCTTAGTCATCGTTGACCAGACTCTCTACTACCGACAGATCCTCTACCCCTGCTGGCTTACAACCGGGGGGACCCTTCCAGTATCTCCCGCTATATATTACTAGTGTACCATAGATATAATTCCCTAAGATTCAGGTTGTATAATTACCTCCTGCGTAACCAGAGAATGGACATTCATTATTGATTTGCCTACGCACATTCCTTTGCCTTATAAGCGCATCCAAAGTAAAATAGAGAAGTATATTATGTACCTTTTGCTGCAATAAATACTTGATTACACCTTTGTGTGGAACCGATTCATTGTGGGAAGTGTTCATCATATTTATATATCATGTACTGTATGGCCAGTAATTAAAGTACATAAAGCGGTAGTGGTTTAATGATACCATACTTATCAATACAGTCAGGGAATTGTACCCCTCAGTTACAATTGGTCCTTCGAGCCGGAGGGTAACTAGTGTAATATTAATATAGTGGTATTAATATTGACATGGCCTATGATGAACACTCCACAAAACGGTTCTCCTAAAGTAGATCACCCGCAGCGTAGACGGCAGACACCTCAGTACTTAGAGGATTACGTTGCCAATATACTACCTAGCTTTCTACAGACGGTAAACGCGGAAAAAGTAGATAGTAAAATTATGTCCGACCCTATCGACCAGGCTACCCCGCCAATAGAGGCCCTAGTGGGTTCTAACGTAACTGACCAAGCTCACGGTAGGGACCAGGAGGGACCCGACATGACTTTACCCCCCGCCAAGACCGAAGAAGTAGTCCCCGGAGAGCTCCAGGATAAAGACAGCCCTCCAGGGATGGAACTCTACCCGCTACAAGAAGAGGAGAGCACCCCGGAGATGGATCTCCAGGACTCGCCACAGGAGAACAGATCTCCAACGAGTACTGCCAGGAGCGGATCACCTCAACCAGCGTCTTCCCCCAGCGAGGCGGACAAGATGCTGGCACAGGCATTCCTCGCCAGCCTAGCAGCCTCAACAGAGCGCGATCGACTCCAAGCACAGACGCTTAGTGAGCGCGAACATTCTTCCATGGAAAGAGAACGCCTTCAGGCGCAGCAACGGAGCGACGAAGATCGTATACGTCTAGAGATTAGACGCCTTCAGACGGAAGAGAATATGGTAAGGGACCGGGCCGAAGCCCAGCGCGCCGCCGCCGAAGCCCAGCGCGCCGCTGCCGGTGCCCAAAGAGAAGCAGAGCGCGACCTCGCTCTCACCAAGCGCGAAGCCGAGCGCGACCGATTACAAGCGCAGATAATGGAGCAGCTGATCACCAGGGCAACACCCCCTCCCTCCGCACGGGGTTCCAGGGCCTCGTCAAGACAAGGGTCAAGGGCACCCTCCCCTACCCGATCAAGCGACCCTGAGCCCGACCACCAGAGAGAGCCTATACCCCCCTCCGAACCCCTTCCCCGACCGGTCCAAGTGAGACCCAGCTACAAGGAAGAAACGGTCTACACCGCGGAGAGGCTAAATAGACGACTACAGGATCTAGAGGACCTGCCAGAGGAAGAAGAAGAGGGAGAGGAGGAGAGTCAAGCCCGACAGCAGCACAGTACTCCACAGGACCAGGAGGTCCAGTACAGCCCAGGCTCTACCCCCGCGGCTCTGCGCTACAGACCCCTGACTCAATTCACGGGTGAGCTTGACGCACGACCAGCCCCGAGGAACAGCACCTGGATACGCGGGCCATGGTACCCAGCAGGTACCAGCCCACCAAGAGGCGTAAGAGGAGACTCGCCTAGGAGGCCTCTCTTCCAACGCTCACCGATGTGCCAGCCATCCATGGCATCATACATTGGCACACCGACGTTTCCGGACTTCACCCACGAGAACAGAGCACAGTACACGGAGCTACGAATGTGCTTAGAGACAATGATGTCCGATGTAGCTGATGAACCGTACAAGTATGCTATCCTACTGAAGCACCTCAAGGTGCCCCGAGCGCACAATATAGCGCTGGCCTATGCCACCTCTACTACCCCATACACAGCGGCTCTAGCAGCACTCGACCAAAGATATGGACGCATATGGGACTACGTAATACAAGAGATAAGGCATATTGACCGCCTACCCCCAGCCACAGACAATCGCTCACTAGATGACCTGTCTATCAAGGTACAATCCCTGGTAGGGATGCTGGGGGCGCAAAGAGAAAAGGGTATGCACGAACTGTACGCAAACTCTAATGTCGAGAGGATTTTAGAGAAGCTTCCGCCCGCCCGACAAGAGCGCTTCAGGCGGCAAAGAGACCACCGTGATCCTAACGGTCCCGAGCCATCCCTCCTAGACCTAGCCGACTTCCTGGCGAGAGAAGTCAACAGCCTACGGTTGGATACGTTCATGCGGAGCACCCCAAGCTCCAGAGAGGGACCTAGGAGAGCAAACGATGGCCGAAGATTGGTGACCGTCATGCACCAATCAGAATCAGTACCGAGCAGCAAGAACCACAGTACCCCCTCGATGAAAGAGAAGTGGAAGATGGTGTGCCCGTACTGCGAAAAGGAACACTGGTTGTCACAATGTGACACATTCAAGAAGATGACCGCCGACGAGGTGAGTCAATGGATAAAGTCCAACCGACGCTGTTACCGATGTGCGCGCAGTCACATGGCAGCCGATTGCCGCTTAAAGAAGAGGTGTAGTCGGTGTGACGGAGCCCACCTAGATGTCCTACACGACAGTAACAGAAGAAAGCCTGCACCCTCAAGCAGCACAAAGGTAAGTGTTATGTACATTGACCCCGCCAGCAGCGGGGGCGCCCGGGTGCTCTTAAAGGTGGTCCGCGTAACACTGAGTTACCAAGATAAGGTCATGGACACTTACGCCGTCCTTGACGACGGGTCAGAGAAGACCCTTCTCCTCGCGTCCGCTGCGGCCCAGCTGGGGTTGCGGGGGAGCGAAAACCAGATGACGATTCGGACAATAAGAAGAGATCTAAAGACGATAAAGGGCGAGAATGTCTCCTTCACTATCGCAGCAAGCGGGCAGCCAGAGAGACGGTATAGGATTACTAACGCTTTCACCAGCCAAGAAATAGGCCTGTCGCAGTACACCTACCCCATCGCCAAGCTGATGGATAAATATGTGCACCTGCGTCAACTACCTATACCGCTCATAGACGGTGCCACCCCGACCCTGCTGATAGGCTCCGACCATGCAGACCTCATCGTCCCGATAGACCGGGTCCACACAGGGCCCAGAGGCTGTCCTGCAGCAGTCGTGACCCGCCTAGGAAGGACATTACAAGGCCCCCTCGCTAAGTCTCTTAACCGAACAGCAGCCACTAACTGCCTCCACTCCAGAGTGACAGAAGAAGACATCACCCTCCTACAGCATGTCGAGAAGCTATGGACACTAGAGACAATGCCCTTTAAGAACGAAAAGAAAGACATTCGTTCCAAGGAAGACATTTACGCTATAGCCCTCCTCGAGCAGGGGACAAAGAGAGTCAAAGTCAACGGAGTGATGAGATACGCAACTCCACTCCTGAGGCGAGAGGGTATGCCTACCTTCCACGCCCCAAAAGAAGCGACGGAGCGGTATCTATTGAACACAGAGCGGCGCCTAGCCAGAGACCCCGCTCAAGAGACGGTGTACCACGCTGAGATTAACAAGCTAATCACAGCGGGACACATAAAGAAAATTGACATTAAAGAGGCCGATCAGACGACCGAATCATGGTACGTGCCGCACCACAAAGTCCACCACAACGGCAAGGATCGTATTGTGTTCAACTGCAGCTACCAGATCGGATCACAAAATCTGAATAAAGAGCTCTTGCCCGGCCCAACACTCGGCCCCTCTCTACTAGGCGTGTTACTACGTTTCCGCCAAGACAAGGTGGCCATCAGCGGCGACATCAAAGGGATGTTCCTGCAGGTGAGACTAGTGGAGGAGGACAAGCCCCTGCTGCGGTTCCTATGGAGAGAGAGGATCGGGGATGAGCAACCAGCCATCTATCAATGGGAAGTCCTCCCTTTCGGAACCACATGCAGCCCATGCTGTGCTACGTTTGCACTGCAAAAGCACGTCGCAGAGGACCCAGCAGCTGATGAAGAGGTCCGACAAAGTGTAGGAAATAGTTTCTACGTGGACAACTGTCTGCAAAGCGTCTCGACGCCAGAAGAAGCCGAGGCCCTTCTACTCAAGCTCCGCGCCTCCCTGATCAAAGGCGGCTTTGATCTCAGGCAGTGGGCCAGCAGCGACCCGCAAGTATTGCGCAGCCTCTCCCCCGAGGACAAGGCAGCAAGCAGCGAGACCTGGATGGCGACCATCCCAGGAGAAGCCCAAGAAATGACATTAGGACTAGTCTGGCGCTTCAAAACAGACTCGCTCCATTATAAACACACACCCCTGACCAAGGAGCAGGGAAGGTCGACTGCACTACCGACCACCAGACAGAACACTCGCCAGACAATATGACCCGTTGGGATGTATTCTACCTTACACCACCAGGGCAAAGATGATAGTAAGAGCGTTATGGGACAAGGACCAGGGCTGGGACGACCCCATACCCGAACACCTTGCATCCACATGGAGAGAGTGGGAGACGGAACTCAGCTCACTCCCAGGTGTCAACATACGCCGCAGCTACTTCCCACCCACAGTGAGGCCGGAGACGTGCCAGATGGACCTGCACGTCTTCAGCGACGCCTCCGAAGTAGCCTACAGTTCGGTGGCCTTCTTGCGTGCCCGAGAGGAGGGAGGAGAAATACATACTGCTTTCATCCTGGCTCGCTCAAGAATAGCCCCACGAAAGCAACAATCTATCCCGCGTCTAGAGCTCTGCGCAGCCCTAGCAGGAGCGCAACTCGCCACGTTAATCCAACGTGAACTCACCATTCCGGTGCAAAGAACAATCTTGTGGTCAGACTCCACGACAGTACACACATGGATCCGGTCTGATTCGTGCAGATACAAGGTCTTCGTGGGAGTCAGAGTCACAGAGATTCAAGATTTAACAGAAGTAGCAAGCTGGAGGTATGTGGACACAAAACACAACCCAGCTGACGTCATCACCCGGGGAATGTCCCTGGATGACCTCACCCGTCACAACCTATACAGTGACGGGCCAGAGTTCCTCAAGCTCCCGGAAGAAGAGTGGCCTACACCCACCCCACGGGAAGCGAATAAAGAGGAGGCCGAAAACAAGAAATCTATGTTCTGTGGATTGAACACACTCGTCTCCACAGACCCCGACATAGACGATTGCCTCACCCTAGAGAGTGCGCAGCTGGGGACATTCCTGTGGCACCACCCAGAGGTTCAGCTCACTACTGACATTACAGCAGCTGACTACGAAGAAGCAGAACTTCTTCTACTACAACGAGCCCAGAGAGACTTGTTCCCCGATGAGCTAGACTGTCTACAGGGAGCAAAGCCCGTCCCATCAGACAGCAGACTGCTCCACCTAGCCCCCGAGAGCGACGCCCATGGTCTCATCAGAGTGGGTGGTCGTCTGCGGAGAGCTCCAGACTTACCGGATGACGTCAAGTACCCGATAGTCTTAAGCAGCCGACACAAGGTCACAGAGCTGATCATAAAGAAATACGACGAGGATGTGCATCACGCCGGGGCAGAGAGAGTCTTCGCGGAGATCGGACGTCGTTATTGGATACTGCAAGGGAGAGAAGCAGTGCGGCGCTTCCAGCGAACCTGTCTAGACTGTCGGAAGTGGCGAGCGCAGCCCAGTATACCCCGGATGGCTGACCTACCTCCCTGTCGCCTCCGACTCGGCGACAAGCCTTTTCACTCCACCGGTATGGACTGTTTCGGCCCGCTGTATATAAAGAAAGGAAGAGGAACCGAGAAGCGGTGGGGTATTGTATTCAAATGCATGACCACCCGAGCGATGCATATAGAACTCCTTCCAACCATGAGCACAGACTCATTCCTTATGGCCTTCCGAAGATTCACATCGCGGAAAGGCAAACCGTCTATATTATTGTCTGATCACGGGACAAACTTCAAAGGCGGAGAAAGAGAGCTGAGAGAGAGCTTCCAAGCTATGGGCCCAGAACTTAAGACCCACCTCGCTCCATCCCAGATTGACTTCCAGTTTAATCCCCCGAACGCACCTCACTTCGGTGGAACTTGGGAACGAGAAGTACGTTCAATAAAGACAGCCCTGTACGCCGTGCTTGGGGCCCAGACCGTGGCGGAAGAAGTCCTAATGACGGTCCTCACGGAGATCGAGGGAGTATTGAACTCAAAGCCCCTCGGTTACGTCTCAAGTGATGTAGCAGATGTCGACCCAGTCACCCCCAACACACTCTTGATGGGGCGGCTGGACCCCGCGCTACCACAGACAATGTACAGGCCTGAAGAAGCGAACGGCCGAAGAATGTGGAGGTACAGTCAAGTATTGGCTGACAAGTTTTGGAACAGCTTCCTACTCCACTATCTACCGTCTCTACAGACCCGCCAGAAATGGGTGAAAGAGAGAGACAATTTGACAGAAGGAACAGTCGTCATGATTATCGACCAGTCACTACCCCGAGCTATGTGGCCGGCTGGCCGCGTAAGCAAAGTGATCACCGGTGCCGACGGAAAGGTCCGAGCAGCCGAAGTGCTCGTCCAAGGACGGATCTACACCCGACCCGTGGCGAGGCTAATAGAACTGCCAAGGCTCCCCGATACTATCGATGACGACCATGACCCCATGACTTTGTGAACTGCCCGACCCCTCACAACAGACATTGAGTAGTGGACAGTGCGGTTAATCTGTCTCTGCTTAGCTAATTAGGTGGGACTAATTAGGAGGCGGCTGTTACAAAGGATCAGATTAAACCGAATATATATATTTATTGATTGATATATATTGCATAGTATTTGTATATCGTTTGATATCCCTTGTATATTCCTTGTACATATACACGGAATATCCCTTTAGCCTAGTACGGACCATGATGTTTCGTTCTCCTATTGGACAGCGGTCCACAGGCGCCGGGGCCGTGCCTCCGGAGTCAGGTTCAAAGCCACCGTCAAGACATGTCTGTACATGCCCGGCCTTGCCCAGGGATACGAGACAGAAATGAGGTTGGCACTAGATTGTTCGCCGTGCATATAAATATGGCGCAGGTGAATACAGAAGTAGAGTTACCCAATAAGTTGAAGCCTCACCCACGATACAACGTGCGGTGAAGTATGGCCTGTTTGGCCCCAAATAGAGCATTGAGACCGCGTGCGAATTAATAACTGAATTGTCAGAGTTTGGCGCTATACCGTCGAGTGCGACATATTTCTATTAAGTCAGTAATAGTCTATTTGTGTATAGTGTATCGTGCGGCTAAAGTTCTACAGTGACCAGCATCACCAACGCTTCCTCGTACCAGCTAGAGTGCTTATCCAGGCTGGGCTGCTTTCATGGCGCTTTCACCCGAGGAGACCTAGACGAGAACCGTGTGGACATGTACACTGGATTAATCTACCCGACGACTACATAGCCCTTTGCGGCTGGATTATGTTTGTTTTGGTCCTGTGATTTATGGAGCGGAGAATCGCCGACGCCTACACGTGTGGGATTTACCCTGTGAGGACCACCACGTCGAGTCTGCGCCTCAGAGAGCCTGAGGCCGGCTAGCTTTCTTCACTGTGGAGCTACAGTCTACGGAGAACAGCTGTATTCGTCTGTGGATCAAGAGACTATTGCACCGTCTCCTGTACTTGGAGTCTCCTTAGTCATCGTTGACCAGACTCTCTACTACCGACAGATCCTCTACCCCTGCTGGCTTACAACCGGGGGGACCCTTCCAGTATCTCCCGCTATATATTACTAGTGTACCATAGATATAATTCCCTAAGATTCAGGTTGTATAATTACCTCCTGCGTAACCAGAGAATGGACATTCATTATTGATTTGCCTACGCACATTCCTTTGCCTTATAAGCGCATCCAAAGTAAAATAGAGAAGTATATTATGTACCTTTTGCTGCAATAAATACTTGATTACACCTTTGTGTGGAACCGATTCATTGTGGGAAGTGTTCATCATATTTATATATCATGTACTGTATGGCCAGTAATTAAAGTACATAAAGCGGTAGTGGTTTAATGATACCATACTTATCAATACAGTCAGGGAATTGTACCCCTCAGTTACAAAGCCTAATGACGGAGTCATCAGTATCTAAAAATCTCTCATACATATGTAGCAGGGTGGATTATCCCTGCTTCGTGGGAACGGAGTCACTGGGTAGCGAGACACAGTAGAGCTCCGTCTGACTGCACCCTCGTCTTTTGGCCTGGAGCGTCAAACTGGAGGCCGGCAGTGGGAGTGGATGGGGCCCGGGATTTACCAACCTGGTCTGGTACTCTGGTCTTCCTCGCCCTTCCGGGGCGGTCAGCAGTACTCCCCAACTCGCTCTCACTTCCCCCAATACCTCCGTTAACCCTCCCACACCTAGTGACTGAATTGTAAATAAGTAACCTCCCGCAAGCAGTACCCTCCCTCGGTGACATTAGAGACCTTAATAGCTGAAAGGGGGAAGTGGGGTAGGAAGGGGTTAAGTGTGTTAACGTTACCCACACCAAAAGGGTTAATATTAGGCTCAGGAATTGACACGCACACAAGACTCCCATCTACATTCTTTATCGTTATTGAATCACTGTTCAGCTACAAATATTTAATAGCAATGGGTCAAATGGAAGGTCATTCTAATATTACTTCAATTGTAATTCAATATCTTGCAACCACTTATATTGTACACCCACACCATATAGAACCAGGTATTGCTGACCCAAATATAATAGAACCAGATATTGTAGACTTCAATGTGTTTGACTCATTACCCACGTCTGGGCTAGTACCAATAATAATACCTCTTTAAGGCTTTACTTATATGGCAGCGTTACATTTACCTCTGTGGTAGTTTTCACAAGCAAAATGTAGTTACATGTACAAAGAGCAGGCGTTTGGCAGACATTATTGGTAAGGCACTGCATCATACATTACTAGCTCACAGAGATCGCTGCCAGTCTCCTGCAAGAGGGGGAGGGTTGGTGATATAAAGGCTGAGTTTGCACATAGGCTGAATACTTTATCTACACTCTTACACAACAGACTACTGGCTCACTTCCTCAGGCCGAAACTCAGAGACAATAGTGGCTTGTTGAGCATAAACACTGACACAACAGACTTCTGTCTCAAACTCCCCAGGCTAAAACTCAGATATAATAGATTAATAGCCGCATATACTCCACCCTGACGTTTGGGGCTGGCTGAGACAATGGGAGTCGACACCAGGCCCTAAAAACACAGGTTTATTACTTCCCTCAACAGAAACGGCCAAGCTGCAGCTGTTAAAAGTACAGTTGGTTCCCCCAATAGAAACTGCCACAGGCAGCTGTTAAAAGTAAATTTGGGGAAAACATTACCTCCAGCAAAAATACCCTTAAAAGGCTTTTCCGGGACAGGTCTATTCAAAGAGGCAGTCACCTAGGTTCACCTAGTGTCAGCGAATCAAACGTGGCGGTAGACTACAAACGGTCACGAACACTGGTTATCCAATCGGAAGCTCTCTGGCTCCTAGAAAGACCCGCCCTCATGACGTAAAGTCTGGCGGGAGGAGTTTAGTCTTTAAAGTACGTGGTTCAGCTCAGATATTCAGAACCCCACCAACAACTGAGCGAGCAACATCCATTCTACATTCTCCCCCTACTGGCCGGAGGACCGCGTCGACGCATTGAGGCGACAATTCCAACCACCATCGAAGAAGAAGCAGAGACGAGAGATGCTTATAGATACATGCTTTTTAGATATTGAACTTTTAGACTGAATTCTACTGTCCTTCGGCATAGCGATTGCTTCCGGTAGAATTCATTGCACTGTTCTTCAAATCGTTGATTTGTAATTGTTTTGAATCCCATTAAAAACCGGATTCTTTCAGATCAATCCGCTCGGAACTCTTTTTCTTCAAACGCCGCCTCTCTGTTGCCGTCGTGTAAAACCATTTCCTGTTTTTTTTAAGTACCACAGGGCTTGTAAGGTTTATACACAACGCAGAGCAGCTTAGGAATTAGGTTCTGATTATATCAGAACAGCATAGCCCAGTGGGTTACTTCAAAAGTGGTGCTGTGACCCAAGGACAAGAAGCGACCTTCAATTGAGATTTTTTTTCGTCTCGAAAACAACACTGGATATTACAGGAGGCTGTCGAAGGACTTCGACACATCAGAACCTGAAAAATAGGTGGGTGTAATGGCGGAATATGTGGTCGCTCAGTTCAAACCAGGGGTTGACAAAGTATTACCTCATATAGTGATAGATATATGAAGCGGTGAGGGGCATAACAAACTGTGATCATATTGTATTAGTTCAATCGCGGATTGAAGCGTCGGACTACATCGAGTTGAAAAGCCCATTGAATCGTGGGCTTGGTAAAACTGTTGTTGGCAAGTCTCGACAGGGCGAATTCTGGGGAATAGACATACCTAATCATTTTTCTCGGAACCGGACGCAGCTGAGTTGGTAATTTTTTGCGTATCTGAACAATGAGTGAAATATGTATTTGCGCCGGTGAGATGGAGCGAGTGTCGGCCGGAAGCTGTGACTCAAGCAGCGCCCGGGAGAGATCTGTTCCATCGGACGTTAATGCAATAGTTCAACGTTGTTTGGATTACGTAATCAGAAGTTGTAAGTACGAAAAGCGATCAATATGGTACAGGGGGCTTGTTATGGATCACGGGGCATAAGCGAGTCAAGTAATATGAGGGGGGCCTAACTGGAAGTAGACGTAGGTTGTAACATATTAAAACAGGGGCAGCCGTGGCTGTTTCGACGGAACGTGCTCCCTGCATTAATATCGACCGAACTAAATGAAGATTATGCCCACATTAGGGTGTAATTCAAATAGATCAAGACGACGAGGGGGTTGTCTACAAATTGAGTTTGTGGATTACAGAAACCCCAAAGTCGAGGGAGATCCTTTTTAGTGCGTGTTACTCTGGAGAATATTACGAGGCACGTCCGCCGTGATGACTGGTGGACAAATAGTACTTAATAAAGTTTCGGTTCAAAATACTGGTTGTAATCTAAATGTTAGGTAATGTTAAAGTGAACTATTGCACTTAATCTCGTTTTTAATAGGCGCATAGAAGCTATTAAAAAATGTAAAAGTCGAATGTGAATTCTTAAAGATGGCCACGCGGGCTCGACAATGGCGTGTGGTCAGATTATGAAAGCGGAATGAGTTGAATTAATAATAAGTGTGTGTGGATGTTAGAGGTTAGGTGTGCCTGACATAACAAAAGGACTTATTGTTATATTGTACATTGAGTAATGAAATAAGGGATTAAATCTGTATACTGGCACTTATGATGAGATTAAAGTTGTTTTGGCGTTATAGGCTCGTGCTCGTCAAAACTCGTGCTCGTCGAAGCTCGTGTGCGGCGAAGCGCGTGCGCGTCGTAGCGCGCAGGAAAGAGGGTGTAAACAAGCGGCTAAGCTAGCTACATGCTATATGGCCGAATGGATGAAGCGATGAGATTAGCTCGTCGTGGCTCGCTAGGATTTGGCAATACTGTATGTTGTGAATGGGATGATAGTACAGTGCAACTGAATTGTCATTGATGTTGAATGCGACGTGTGAATTGCAGTATTGCCAATGTTAGTACGAGTGCTGAATGTGTGGAGAATGAGAGGGCCGTGTGAGAGGTTTGCGCATGCGTACTGGTAAAAAAGGGCCATATGTGTGGTATGAGGAGTGGACGAGAGAAAGGAATTGAGATGTGGTTAAAAGTACACTAGGTGGTGCCAGAGTCAGACCTGGAGCTTCCGTCCTGCCTGCTGACGCAGGCTGGGGGGGATCCTCGGGGAGTCTCGCGATGCTGGGCCATTTTAGGTGGAGCGATGTGGTCGCCATTTTAGACGGGGCAAGAAGAACCATTGTAAGGGAATTATATTGTCAAAAATAGGAACCCAGTGTGTTGACGGAGATCGAACGGGAAGAAAATCAGGGAGTAGAAACTGGCGATATCACACACATGTATCAATTACAAATGTCTCATTTTTAAGAGTGTATGAAGGAAGTAAAAAGATACTCATACAGTGAATGAAAAGAACCTCTCAGAAATTTTATTATATAGACAGAGTAAAGTACAAGTCCAGTTGATAAATTAACAAGAACTGTTGTCATTGTGTGCTCTGATCTCCAGCAGTTCGATTGGACACGAGGAACACCACAAATCAGGTAAGAATAGGAATTTCAGGTGGAAAAAGGGACAGAAGAGAATAGGAAGGGCCTACAGTGCCACTATTGGTTGTCCGAGTAGGAGTCAGTCACAAAGAGCATAGACACCTACATTTAGACAGGGATTACAGAAAATACTTTTCTGCCTGTTGCCATTGTTACAAGATCAAAAAGGAAAGGGAAACTCTAGAAAAATGGGAAAAAAGAGCGCATATAGGAAAATGAAAGCCGCAACCCAATCAGATAAGTCGACCCTAATTGGTTGGATGGAAGAAAGTCCAGTACAGATTATTGCCAACGAACACGACCACACAAAAGGTAACAAATATTATTTGAAAAAAGCAGCTTACGTATCGAACAAATGGAGTGAAAGATGGAAACATCTTGTGAACCGTTGGCCTTTCGAAGGTTCTTTTGATTTGGAGCTAATAGCTGTCATAAGAATGCTAATCAGTACATATAAATACCACGGGACAGAAGAGGAAAGGGCAAAGACATTTTTGCAAGAAACTGCTATGATAGAAGCTTATGCACGGGAGGTCGAGAGGAGAAATAGTGACAGGAAGGGCATTGCAAATGTCAATGATGCGGCCAAACCAGGAGAGGAGGTAGTCCCGGTCACCATAACTCCCCTGGCCCCTAACACAACACCTGTCATCGCCCAAAGTGCAGTTCAGGTAGCCTCACTCACCCCAGCATCCCATCTTATCGCTCAACAGGAAAGAATTGAGGGAGCTTTAGCACCCCCACCATATGCCAGTAGGAATGGGGAACGAGTGTACCCTATTCTACCTATATTAGAAATGAGCAGCCCTTATCAGTTAACAGACGATCGGGGGAAGGTAGAGACGGGACAAGCAAGAACATCAATTCACCTGACATCTAGGCCACAAGACAGTCCACCCCGGGCTCGTTCAGAAAGGGGATATGCGTCCTCACAACGTCAAGAGGAAAAGACTGAATATTTGTCAGAGCGAGCCAAGCTGATCCAATTGGCTGAAGTGGAAGGACAACGCAACTATGAGGCGCTGGTAAAGCGTAAAGAGTGGGAAAAGATAAAGGCAAGACACGGCCCCACCCCAGGCTCGTCTGACCGCCAGAGCGAGTATCACAGAGATCGCCCCCCCCCCACGTGAGTCCAGCAGGTATGAAAAAAGAGACAGTTCCCCGATTGGTCTCACGAGATCAGAGTGGGCACGGGCAACGAAACACGAAACATCCACGAGAGGTATGACACCAACAGTAACGGGAAGTCAAGAGGGAAAATCCGAACCAGCACTAAGAGGTAAGGAATCTGATGTAATCACCTCCTCCTCACAGGGTGCTGAACTTGACGAGAAGATGGTAAAGATAAAGGACGGTCTGATAGGAATAGACCAGGAGCTTGTGGTATTGGACAAGGACCATGCTGAAATAGTAGGGCGGATGACGGACCACGACACTACAGACGCTCATGGGGCGGCGGAGTATAAAGAGATCATCGAGATGCGGGAAACCATTGCGGAAAAACGAAACGCCCTGCAAGGCAAAAAAGCAGAGCAGAAAAAGGCCCTTGAGATGGTAGAAGATGCCATGAGGGATAGAATAGCGACCAGATCACAGACGAGAAGTCAGCAACCTCACACCCATGCCCCCGTCAAAATAGCTCCCGTAATAGTAAGAGGACAGGAATTGGAATATCACCCCTGGAAGGGGTCCGACATGACTCAAGTGTCTGAGAAATTGCCGCCCCTACAGAATGAGGCCAATCCGTGGATTGCCAAACTGGAGGAACTGATGATCGGACAAGAACTGGCGATGGGGGATGTAAAGAAAATATTGACAACCATGATGGGAATAGGAGGCATGGAAAAAATACTGGAGAAGGCTGCCATGGGAGACCATGTGGGGACTGGAGCACATGATGCGGACCTGTTCGCACGGTACAGGGGAGTACTGTGGCTGGCCCTCCGAGAAACCTATCCGACTAGGATGCACCCAGACCAAATCCACATTGGTATCCTGGGGGCGGACACCCACCCTAGGCTGTACGTACAACAAGCCTATGCCGCCTGGAAGAATACAACTGGTCGAGATGTAGAACTTGACCCCCTGCATGAAGCCACGCTAAGAGCAAAGATTGAAAACGGCCTCCCCATGGAGGTGAGGCAAAAACTGGCCGAGGTGGTGTCTCTGTCAAGTATGGCCCTGAACTTTTATGTCGATAATGTGGCCCATCAAGTTGAACTATATCGGAAAAGGGAGCAAAACAAACAGGATAAGGATATGGACCAACACCGAAGGATCCTGTATCAACAGCCAACCGATGCAGGGAAGATAGTGGAATATCTCCAAGCCTTAGTCCAGGTCCCACAACCAAGAGGTGAGACGGGCTCCAACGGGGAACCACATGAACAGAGACAGGCTCAGTCGGGGACACAGGGGGGTCCTGCGCCGGAACAACAACAAAACCCAAGAGGAGCACCCTGGCAGTCACGGGGACAAGGTGGAGGCAGAAGAGGGGGCGCGAATGGATACAAAGGTCGGCAGGTTGAGTGCTGGCGTTGGGGGAGCTCGGACATATTTCACGGGAATGTGAGCATGGCTATCAATCCAGAGGGGGAGGCCCTCGAGGGGGGAACAGGAGAGGAAATTGGCGAGGCCAAGGCCCACCCCGAGGTCAATACCCTAGTGAGAACAATGGCCCGGTGAATCCATCAAGAGGGCCAGATGAATCACTCTGAAGAGGCCCAGAGAGTCCAATGGGGAGGTGTCAGCTGTCAGTGTCGTCTTTAAGGGAGGAGCCTATTGTGTGCGTAGCGGTGAATGACAAATCTGTCGAGATGATGGCAGACACCGGTGTGGCCTATACAGTAGTGCAACCCCAAGACGCGACGCACCTAACCATGTCCGGTCGATACGTACGGTCAATTGGATTTGAGAGATTAAAACAGCTGACACCGGTTACCGATCCTGTGACTCTGAGATATCGAGGCAGGGAAGCGACTCTTCCTGTGCTGGTCTCGGAAAGCACACCCATTAACTTACTTGGCCGAGATGGGCTGGGGTTACTGGGGATGGACATTAAATGTACTGCGGAGGGTTGCGTGATAAATGAACGAGAAGACCATTACTATCAGATGGTACAAAGAATCGACAGCCGACCACCGGAAATCTATTGTCTAGGGGGACTGGACCAAGAGTTGCTTGGTCCAGCCTTGCAATGGGAGACATTTATCACTGCCAACATGCCTGAAGCAAGTGATCCAAAGACACCATATCATTGCACTCTGCAATACCATAAAGATGCAGACTCGTCACAGGCTAAGGAGTGGCTGAGTGTGCAACCAGACAAAGTACAGCTTAATGCTACCAATATCATATTGGGGCCGCAAGGAGCAGCGCTACGTATTGCACGGAGCGACTATCTGCATAAAGAACACGAGATTGCGGACAGTGTTCCCCATGTGACTTTAAAGGTAGCCAGCTCGTGCGATCAGCAGCACATTGGCGAAATGATGAAAAAAGCGGAAGGGATTAAATTTGAACAGATGAAAGAAAACAAACTGATCTGGATAAGCCCCGACAAAAGGTTTATTAAGATCATGGTCCATGGCACAGGGATGGGTCGCCCCCAAACTGTGCAACTATCCCAAGAGACAATGGGAGAAGTCCCTAACGCATTAAGCCTCCAGGAGGACATGATGAAGGCGGTGCCAGAGAAGCTGTGGTCAAAAAACAGCACTGACATTGGATTAATCAAGTCCGCTCAACCTGTGAGGGTGGAGCTTAGACCTGGGGCCACCCTGCCTTGGAAAAATCAGTATCCATTGAAGGAGAAAGCGGTGGCTGGAATCGAGCCACAAATCAAAGGACTTTTGACAGCGGGAGTCCTACAGAAAACAACTACTCCCCGGAGCAACACGCCGTTGCTACCCGTGGAGAAACCTGATACCTCGTACCGGTTGATACACGATTTGAGAGCTGTCAACGAGGTTTTACTTGACTATCCCGTGGATGTCCCCGACCCCCATGTACTATTGACATTTATCCCATCGAAAGCTGAATACTTTACGGTTATAGATTTGTGTAGTGCATATTTTAGTGTACCCTTGAGCAAGGAGTGCCAGCATTTTTTTGGTTTTACCTATAAAAATGAGCATTATGAGTATACTAGAATCCCTCAGGGACTAAAGCATTCGCCACACATATTTAACAAAATCCTAAGGGAGGATTTAGACGGGTTGGATACAATATTGACCTCTAGGGTCATTCAGTACATGGATGATCTGATACTGTGCGCGGACGATCAGACAACATGTCATCGCGACTCCGTAAAACTGTTGCAGCTGTTGGCAGAAAAAGGCCCCAAAGTGTAATTGAAAAAATTGCAATATTGTAAACCTAAAGTGATCTATTTAGGACAAACAATTTCACAGGGCCATCGGGCTATTTCGGAAGAACATTTGCTGGCCATTAAAACGGCTCCCAAACCTGTGACGGTAAGACAAATGATGGGATTTCTGGGTATCACGGGGTACAGTTCTCCATGGGTTGAAAACTATACGGAAATAGTGAAACCATTGAGAGACATGATGAAAGATGCGGGCGTTGATAAGCTGAGTAGTAAAGTGGTGTGGACTGAGGATGGCTTACGGGCGTTTGAAACAATCAAGTCCCGACTGTTAGAAGCGCCGGCCCTGGCTTTGCCTTACTATACCAAGAAATTCATACTATACGTCTCTTCCTCTCCAGATCAGAAGCAGGCGTGCGCGGTGTTGACCCAGGACACCGGGGTGGGGGCGCGACCACAGCCGATGGCGTACTACTCAATTGCCTACTCGGAAGTAGAGATGGGGATGGCTCCATGCTACCGAGAAATGGCTGGAGTCTATACAATGTACGAGAAAGCCGCAAGTATCATGATGGGATATCCAGTGGATATCATGGTGAGGCATGACTTAAAGAGTCTGTTGGAGTCCGGTAAATATGCACTAACGATGCCTCGCATTAGACATTATTACAGGCTTTTGGAACAGGAAGATGTGACGCTGGTCAGGTGTTCCATAACGAACCCGGCAGCAGACATCCCTACGCCTGAGGATGGAGAACCACACGACTGTGTGGCCGAAGCCGAGAGGTACTCTAAACTCAGAGCAGACTTGCAGGCTTTTCCATTTAGCAGTCCAGATCTGGAACTATGGACTGACGGCTCTTGTTATCGAGTTGGCGAGGGACTAAAAGCAGGCTACTCCGTGATAAGGTCACAGGGCGAAGGGTTTGTGGTAGAAAAGGCCGAAGCATTAGCACAACCCTGCTCAGCCCAGCTAGCAGAATTGGTCCCACTGACGGAGGCATGTAACATGGCAGAGGGCAGAATTGTAAATATTCATACCGACTCGGCCTATGCACATGGAACAGCCTTTTTATTTGGCACAGTGTGGAAAGGAAGAGGATTCAAGAAAGCCGATGGAAGCGCCATAAAACATTGTAGTCAGATTAAACGTTTGTTAGAAGCAATTATGAAACCAAAGCAGATTGCAATAATCAAGTGTGCTGCTCATCAGTCAGACGAGTCCAAAATAACTCGAGGAAACAATAGAGCAGATGAAGCTGCCAAGGAAGTGACGGGTGCTGACAGGGCAGGTAAGGTTTTAGTTATCACACACGAGGTTGAGTTAGAGGACAAGATAACTTACAAGGATGTTTTGACTTTCCAGGAGGAGGCTAGTCAGGTAGAACGGAACCTCTGGATAACCAGGGGGGCTTGTCAGGATGATTTAGGTTTGTGGCGCAACCACGGTGGATTTGTGGTGGCTCCTGCTGGCCTGGTCAGACTGCTGATCCACACGGCGCATGACTTCTGCCATGCTCATCGGGGAGAGGTAAGGAGAAAAATCAGAGAATATGGCTTTTGGGCGCCAGATTTAAACAGTCAAATTGATCATGTGATACGGAGATGTACGGTATGTTTGAAGAATAATATACGTAAGGGGATTAGTGTGTCACCAGGACATATCCCCACGCCCAATGGCCCAATGCGAGACCTTGTAATTGATTACATAGACATGATTAAACCAATTAATCAGAAGAGATATATTCTTGTCGTTGTCTGTCGTTTTTCAAGGTGGGTGGAGGCGTGCGCCACCCGGCACAAGGATGCAGCATCGGTGGCCAAGTTCTTATGCCAAGAGGTGTGTCCGAGGTTTGGGCTAATGGACAGAATCAGTTCGGACAATGGAAAAGAATTTGTCGACAAAACTGTACGTTTAATACTCCAACATTTAGGCGTAAAACAGCGATTGGGGGCCGTTTATCATCCGCAGAGCCAGGGGATGGTGGAACGCATGAACGGGACACTAAAAAACAAATTGGTTAAGATCTGTCAACACACAGGTTTGAATTGGCTAAACGCTCTCCCTTTAGCCTTGATGGCGTGTCGGTCTAGCGAAATTCGCGGTCTGCGTTTGACACCGCACAAAATGATGTTAGGTCGTTGCATGGTAGTACCAGGCTTGCGAGCGACAGGCAAAGGTCCAAGTTTGGACATCCTGGACAATGATATGCGCGAGTACGTGAAATACATGTCAAAGATCCACAAAAATATTCTGGATCATGTCTCCAGTAGACAGGAGCATGAAACCGGGGAGGAGGTGAATAGGCCGACTACACCTCAAATCATACCGGGCGACTACGTTTATGTTAAAGTATTTAGGCGTAAATGGTTTGGCGCGCGACGGGAAGGGCCATACAAAGTCGTCCGAGCCACCGAAAGGGCTTTACAGGTTCAAGGGTCACCGATGTGGTTCCATATGTCGCATTGTGTAAAATCAATAGATACTGGCCAAGAATGGGAATCTGAACCACGGGCCCTTGAGCATGAAACCGGGGTGGCGCAACCACTAAACGAAGGCAAAGCGGCGGACGATGAAACCGGCGGGGGGCAACCCCTAAACGAAGGGGAAGATGCAAATGATTATGGGGAGCCAGACAGAGGGCACCACGATTGGCCACCGGTAGGGGATGAGGGATTCCTACAGGAGCCAGACAGAGGAGAAGATTATGAA
This sequence comes from Notolepis coatsorum, assembly GCF_963971535.1. Lineage (NCBI taxonomy): Eukaryota > Metazoa > Chordata > Actinopteri > Aulopiformes > Paralepididae > Notolepis > Notolepis coatsorum. Next base: position 216,244,802 of record NC_140165.1, on the reverse strand, counting down.
TTGGAACATAATAATTTCTCCTCTGTGGACTTGGATGGTGTACCAGAAGGATCGGAGGGACCCGTGCTTAGCACAAGCTCGGAAAGAGATACTCGACCGCAACGAGTCATTAAGAAACCTCAAAGGTACACATAGGCAAAGTGAGGGAAAGCTAAATGATAGGCCATGGAGAGAGCGTGTATATATTTTTTGATTTTTGATTATTGAGCTCTCTCCGTTTGTAGAAATGTTTAATGTTAATGCAATGCAATAATCTTTTCTTTCAGAGTTAGCCGCACAAAACAGACATGTTTGGTTAAAGACACATAAGTATAGTCAAAAACCTGGTAATTGGTCCGATGTCCTTTTTGTATAAAGGGACGGACCTAGACGGATGTGAACTTGGAATAACTGATAAATTGTGTAATTTTCAAATAACTGGTAAATTGTTAAACGGTGTGAGTGAACTTAGAATTGTGTAAACTTCAACTAACTGATAGTCGTTAATTGTGTGAGTGAGCTAACGTGGGTGTTGAAAGAAATTGACACTAACAAATATGAACTATGAGTTAGAAGGATGCTGGAAATATTTGGTTTTTATGTGATTTGGCTAAACAGTTAAAAGGTTAAGGTATTTGTACAATGTATGAACAGTTTGATTGAGAAAATACTAACAAGAATATTGGGGATAAAGAATCCCCAAACTGGGGAAACTGTGGTAGTTTTCACAAGCAAAATGTAGTTACATGTACAAGGAGCAGGCGTTTGGCAGACATTATTGGTAAGGCACTGCATCATACATTACTAGCTCACAGAGATCGCTGCCAGTCTCCTGCAAGAGGGGGAGGGTTGGTGATATAAAGGCTGAGTTTGCACATAGGCTGAATACTTTATCTACACTCTTACACAACAGACTACTGGCTCACTTCCTCAGGCCGAAACTCAGAGACAATAGTGGCTTGTTGACCATAAACACTGACACAACAGACTTCTGTCTCAAACTCCCCAGGCTAAAACTCAGATATAATAGATTAATAGCCGCATATACTCCACCCTGACGTTTGTGGCTGGCTGAGACAATGGGAGTCGACACCAGGCCCTAAAAACACAGGTTTATTACTTCCCTCAACAGAAACGGCCAAGCTGCAGCTGTTAAAAGTACAGTTGGTTCCCCCAATAGAAACTGCCACAGGCAGCTGTTAAAAGTAAATTTGGGGAAAACATTACCTCCAGCAAAAATACCCTTAAAAGGCTTTTCCGGGACAGGTCTATTCAAAGAGGCAGTCACCTAGGTTCACCTAGTGTCAGTGAATCAAACGTGGCGGTAGACTACAAACGGTCACGAACACTGGTTATCCAATCGGAAGCTCTCTGGCTCCTAGAAAGACCCGCCCTCATGACGTAAAGTCTGGCGGGAGGAGTTTAGTCTTTAAAGTACGTGGTTCAGCTCAGATATTCAGAACCCCACCAACAACTGAGCGAGCAACATCCATTCTACATTCTCCCCCTACTGGCCGGAGGACCGCGTCGACGCATTGAGACGACAATTCCAACCACCATCGAAGAAGAAGCCGAGACGAGAGATGCTTATAGATACATGCTTTTTAGATATTGAACTTTTAGACTGAATTCTACTGTCCTTCGGCATAGCGATTGCTTCCGGTAGAATTCATTGCACTGTTCTTCAAATCGTTGATTTGTAATTGTTTTGAATCCCATTAAAAACCGGATTCTTTCAGATCAATCCGCTCAGAACTCTTTTTCTTCAAACGCCGCCTCTCTGTTGCCGTCGTGTAAAACCATTTCCTGGTTTTTTTAAGTACCACAGGGCTTGTAAGGTTTATACACAACGCAGAGCAGCTTAGGAATTAGGTTCTGATTATATCAGAACAGCATAGCCCAGTGGGTTACTTCACCTCCAAGAGGGAAATGGTTAAGTAGATGGGAAAGTAATATTAAAGAACATACACGTTATCACACTCAAAGAAAATGAAAAAGGTGGGTCCACTTTACCAAACAAAAGTCCTACACTAATGCCGGCATGTAATGTTTATGGGGTACCCAAACATGGGTTAGCAACCATTAGCTTCGCCCGTAGGCCGCAACACTGTGTACTGTGCGATAGGATCTTGGTCACCGAAGTGCCAGTGTACTCAACCAAGATGGCGGCCTCGCCGCACCACCACTAGTCCAGGTGGTAAGCTGGCGTCGAACGCTCTCGTCCCAGGAGCTAGCAAGCTGTGTTAGGCAGGGGGGCAGTAGCGGGCTGGAGGCGCGTGCTGGGTGATGGCGACCTCTGCTGGACGGGACGAACTCCCGTGCTAGGCTGCCGACTGCCAGTGCTGAGAAGATGCTGACTGCCGGCGCTGACAGGCTGCTGACTGCCGGTGCTGGGTTGACGCGCTTTATAATCTGGTGGCTACCTTAACTGAAGCTACTCTGTGGGTCCTAGACAGCCCTCCTGCTAGCCGAACATGCAACAACGCACGGTGCCTCTAACCACCAGTTCTCTTCAGGCAACGCTTGCCGGGGACACCTCGCTGGAGGGGGTAACGTTAACATTAGCCACTTTGATATACCGCTTTCTTCTAGGATAACTCGCTGTATCACTAGGGTTATTCCGTGGGGATATTCAACACGCTACTACGCTTATATTTCTACTATAACCCGTAATATACTCAAGTCCATTACATTCACCCGCGTGTTCCACTACGGGGCTCTACAACGACACGACCATTCAGGTTCACGTCCAACGTCGAAGAGGCTGGTTCTCTCCACTTCCGTTTCAGTTGACTTGCTTCTCCTGGGCGCCTCCCTCTTGCGCTCCGCCTGCCACCGCCGCCCCCTGCTGGCACCGCCAACTAGCCCCACAGGAAGAACTGGGTGAATTGAATATGATTCAGTTTAGTGTTTATAATCCATATTCCAACCGGTGAGAGAAGGAGAAACTCGCATCATTGTTCAGGAGAATATCAAGGGAAACTGGTTAACATGTCTTTGTGCACAAAGGGGAGATAAAAGGCAAGTCAGCACTTCTGAATAATAGTCGAATATTCAGGGTGCTACACATATAATTGTTTGTATTTCATATTTGAAGTCACTGGTAAATTCTTGACAACAAACTGGTTAATTTAGTCAAGATGGACATTTTTGTGAAAGAAAAACGTCTCCCACTTAGACCAGCTTCTGCACATGTCATCCAATGGTTTCTGCCACAGAGTCCTTAGTTACCATGACAACCACTTACTGCACGATTCTCACCCTTTTAGCAGTGATAGTGATTAATTCTAAACATCTTTAAAAAATGACATTTAACCTCAAGATTAAGTACATTATAGTTTTACTCAACATAAATAAATAAATAAATATTTAATTTAGTTTCTTTGTTGCCGCCATCTTTGGTGTTATGGATTTGCCATTCAATACTCCTGCAGTGTCTCCTCGTTATATAGAGTCGTCTCTGCCATAGTGTTTACAGTCATACAAGCCACAGCCTAGAGCCATGCAGACCACAGGCTACAGTCGTAGAGAGGTGTGTGAGTGTGTGTTTGTGTGTGTATATGTATAAGTGTGTGTGTATGAGGATATGCCTGTGTGTGTGTGTGTATGTGTGTGTGTGTGTGTGTGTGTGTGTATGCCTAAGTGTGTGTGTGTCACCTTTCCCCTGTAGCCTCCCCAAGGGCACACGGGATGCAACAGCTGGAGGTTGTGTCCTCATTAGGTGATGCGTCTCCAAGGTGATAGCCAATTAGAACAGCTGAACTTGGCTCTGAGGGCCAATTGGACGAAAGAGCTCAGATAAACCTCATCCGTCACCACCAAATTACTTTCACCTTAACAAATACATATCTAAAGCTCATTGGAAAAGGATGAAATAAAGTGTCTCTGTTCTGTAGATTAAACAAATAAATATATATATAACAATATTCTTATACCACGCTCAGAATTTCCATCTCCCACGGGGCAGGATTGTACTCTGAGGTGATTGTCAGGGAGGCTGGTGTGTAACGACTCACCTTGCAGTGTGGTATTCCGTCTCCTTTGCGCTTGACTGTGTCCCCCCTGTGCTTACAGCTATCTATCAGTTTCATAGCGTGCAATCTGCATCCTCACAACCTCCCTGCCGCCTGCCCGCCCACCCAGCACTGCTGTGTGTGTGCGCCATGTTCAGTATGCTTATGTATGTATGTATGTATGTATGTATGTATGTATGTATGTATGTATGTATGTATGTATGTATGTATGTATGTATGTATGTATGTATGTATGTATGTATGTATGTATGTATGTATGTATGTATGTATGTATGTATGTATGTATGTATGTATGTATGTATGTATGTATGTATGTATGGATGTATGTATGGATGGATGGATGGATGGATGGATGGATGTGTGTATGTCGGTGTATGTCGGTGTGTTTGTGTGCACAGACGCAGGAGTGTGCAGTATGTGTATGTGTTCTCTGCTCTCCCCCCTCCATAATGAAAGAAAGGGGAGCTCCCAGGCAAAAACACCCACCGCAGAGCTGCCCTCGCTGGGGTAGAGGAGCAAGGAGAGTGCTTGCCCCCTGGCTGCATGCTAGTGATTGTATTCTGAGAGGGGGGGCGTAAAGATAAGGGTGGTTTTGTGGTGGTGGTGGTAGGACCGGAGGAGGAGGAGGAGGAGGAGGAGGAGGAGGAGGGGGAGGAGGAGGGGGGGGGGCATCTTCATACATTTTTATGTTGGATTGAGTTGTGAAGCTGCCAAGTCAGATAGTCCACCTTCTTATTACAAGAGCCCTTTGCTTTTTCGGTTCTGCTCGTGTTTGCGTTAGCTAACAAGCAACACGTCTCTGCGGCGCCACGGTCCAGTGTCAAGGCTGGGAGACTTGCTTCAGCCGGCTGATTAACTAAGCGCTGGAATAATTAGAAGGACATTGACTTGTGTAATCACATTGTTATTGGTGGTGGTGTCGTAACACTGTCATATTGACATGCCGGTGGTGTCACCACCCCGTTTGCACACGGCACGGTGGCAAGGACGGTGCCGGTGGTGGCGTTGTGTGTTTTTTATTCTATATATTTTAATGATCAGTTTCGTTGTGGAGAATACACTGTAGACTTTCTGTGGGTGTATTGATTTTTCCAGTCTTCAAGCGGAGCATGGAGGAGAGGGAGACCAGACGTATGCAGCCAGAGAACAAATCACCCAAACCACCCGCCCTTCTCCTCCGCCTTTCACTCACTGCCTGCCTTCGCTCTTTCTCTCTTTTTTCTCTCTCCCTCCACCTCCTTTCCATCTCCCTCCCTCGTTTTTCTCTCGCCATCCCGTCCCTCACACCCATCCGTTCTCACTTCCTTCTTCTGTCACTCTCCCATCTCTCTTTCACTCCCCCTTTCTCTCTCTCTCCTTTCCCTCCCTCCCTCCATCTCTCCCACCCTTCTCTCTCTCTCCCTCCTTTCTCTCATTCTGTCCCCTTCAGCGTCCTAGTTTAGCACGTCAAGGTTGGCTACAGATACGCTCCTCTGTGCCTTGGGGCTAACCAATGGGAAGCCGGCTGGGGCTGCTGTAGCAGGCTGGGGCGTTGGTGTCAGGAAATGAGAGAGAGAGAGAGAGAGAGAGAGAGAGAGAGCGAGAGAGAGAGAGAGAGAGAGAGAGAGAGAGAGAGAGAGAGCGAGAGAGAGAGAGAGAGAGAGAGAGAGAGAGAGAGAGAGAGAGAGAGGTGGGAAAAAGGTTACTATAGTACATGGCCTGCTGTTTATTCTGCAGAATGGGTATCGAGTCCTATAAGGAGAAGCGCCTCAAACATGTGAATAAATGTATAACTGTACGTTGATGACAGGGATTTGTTCGGCACATCTCTTGAAAACACCTTACCTGATGATGCATCATAATGCATTGAAATGATCCCCGTCCTCTCAGTCATAGTGGCTTGAAGGGCTTGAAGGTAACCACATTCCATAGATCTTTCACCTTAAAAGTTCTTTATAAACATAAACCGAACCCTTACTGTACCTCAAAGGGGCACTTCACTAAAAACAATGCAGATTTATTTTGCACATAATCTCATGCACATCCACACGGTTTTGCACACTTTTATTTAGTTTGACAGTTATTGAGACAAATTATTTTTAATACGGCCACCAGTGATGTCATCGACTTTGAATCCTTGTGTTGTGTTAATTACAGCTCTATGAAATTATGTAGTTTGCAATATCTTGTTTTATAGGGACTGCTACCTTATCATTTAATTGAGCTGTAATTAACACAACACAATGATTCAATGTCCCTGATGACGCCACTGGTGCCCATATTCAAACTCATCTCATAACTATCAAACTAAATGAATGTGTGCAAAATCTTTTTGAGTTTTTGGATGTGTGTGAGATTATGTGCAAAATAAATTCCCCCTTTAATCTCAACCTCTCACTGGAGACATCACATCCCACCGTAAACTGAAATAGAGATACAAATATATATATATGTATATATTTGTGTGATCATCGGTAAAAAAGATTATTATAATAAAATAAAATAAAAATAATAAAAATAATAATAATGAGGTAAGTTATGATGCATCTGGATACAAAGTTCTAGCCATGAACAATAGTCAGCTCAGGTGAGACACTCGCCCCAATGGCCAAGAGAGACAATATGTTGCGTTCACATGGAATACAGTACTGTAGACGATCTGGCAGTAACAGCACTTTTGTTTTAGCATGGGAAAAATAAAAGAAAAAAACAGGGCAATGGAAAGACATGGCATCATGGTGCTATGGTGATGTTAGTATTGTTTACCAGCAAGCTAGCTAACGTTAGCTAGTAGTTTGGTAAGTTTGCGCTTCGGGCAAGCTACTTATCTGCTAACACTAGTTCAATAATAGAGCTTAACAGACTTTCCATATATTTCCTGGTATTGCGCCCAGTTCTGTTCTAATCAACTGCCATACTATTGTAACAACATCTTAGATTTCAAGCTCTGGTCATGTTATAATTCTAGGAATTGTAGCAGCAAAATTATTTGCTTTTCGTTGTCCAGATCTATGTCCAGGAGGTGACAGTGGCTCAGGAGGTAGAGCAGTCGTCTGGTAATCGGAAGGTTGCAGGTTCGATTCCCCCTCCTCCTGGGCAGCATGTCAAAGTGTCCTTGAGCAAGACACTTAACCCCTAATTGCTCTTGATGTGCAGGTTGGCACCATGCATGGTTTCCTCCGCCATCGGTGTGTGAGTGAATGGGTAAATGTGAGGAACAAAAATTGGAAAGCGATTTGGTTAAAGCGCTATATAAATGCACCATTTACCATTTTACCATTTATGACTCATGTTTCACGTAATATCCAGTTGAAAAAAAGTTTAAATATTTTAATGTAACTGCTGGTATTTTCTGCCGGCCTCACACAAATTGTACCTACCAAATTGTGTTTCCCACATCCAATCATTCAGAAGGACCTTGGGGGAGAGAGCCACTTGTCTCCTCAGTTGGTGAGGCAAGTGGCTAACAAGGCCCGATTGATTGGGCATTGTCGACATTGGCCCACCTCAGAGAGGAGGCGCCCCAGGTGAGCTCTATTGTTTCCCCTCACATTTAAAAAGGGTTTCTTTTCAGTTTCAGTTGTTCACAAACCAGTCGAGGGGGGACCTGTGTGGACCCCCAACATTATTGGGGTTTTAAAACTATGAAGTCATAACAATTTATGTAAAAAAGACTTAACATGTGGTGACTTTATCTCAATTACAAGTTCAAGTTCAAGTTTGTTTATTATTTGTCACAACAAAATACAGAATACTTTATGATGAAATGCTTTCTGTATGAGCCCCTGAGAGTGTGCTTCATACAGTAAAAAAAGTAATTAATAAGTAAGTAAAAAGTAAGTAAAGGAATGTTCAGTCAATATACATATATACAATATATAATACAGAGTAAAATGAGTAACAGTGAGGTACAATGCAGAAATTAGATGAGGTGCAACATTTGGGTAGGGTGCAAATGAGGTATGAATGTAGTGCAAATCTGTTTAATAATAGATACATATAAAGTGTGTTAAAGTGTCTAAAGTGAGTAAAGTGAGTGGTAAGGTGAGTGTTTGTTTAAAGTGAGTGTGTACATGGATGTGTGTGCAGTGAGTGTAGATGATGGGTTGTTACATAGTGTCATTGTCATTGAGCATCCTGATGGCCTGGGGATAGAAGCTCCTTCTGAGTCTCTCTGTACTGGCCATGAGACGCTTGCCTGACCGCAGCAGTTCAAAGAGGCAGTTGTTTGGGTGACTAGAGTCTTTGATTATTCTCTTAGCCTTGGCCCTGCAACGCTTGTTATAAATGTCCTGGAGAGTGGGAAGCCCACCTCCAATTGTGCCTTCGGCTGAACGGGCCACTCTCTGTAGTCTGCTGCGGTCTTGTGTGGTGCTATTCCCAAACCAGGAGGTGATGTTACCAGTCAGGATGCGCTCTATTGTGCACACGTGAAGTCAGTGGCGGCTGCTGACAATAATTTTTTGGTGAAGCAAAAATTAAATTTTTAAAACATCCCCCACTGTGTGTGTCAGTGGTCAGTGGACACAGATGAAAACATATTAACATTAGGTGACGGCGCACCTGACCAGATGTAACGGGTGTAAAACTCACTCCCCAGAGGCATCCAAACTGAGCGCTTAGAAGGGAATTCCTTTCTTGGCGCAGCGGTTTGTGATGTCGCCCGCAGTGCGGACGCCTGGGGTTCGACTCCCACTCAAGGCATGGTCGAATTCGTGGCAGGGGCGAGTTGCCTCTGTTACACTGGTGCCGTGACCCGGATGCCTTGGGTGGTGTGAGTTTAGGGGGGGTGAATGTAACGGGTGTAAAACTCACTCCCCAGAGGCATCCAAACTGAGCGCTTAGAAGGGAATTCATTTCTTGGCGCAGCGGTTTGTGATGTCGCCCGCAGTGCGGACGCCTGGGGTTCGACTCCCACTCAAGGCATGGTCGAATTCGTGGCAGGGGCGAGTTGCCTCTGTTACACAGACACAGATGCAAAAAATTACATATTCGGTGACGGCGCACCTGACCAGACACAGATGCAAAAAATTACATATTCGGTGACGGCGCACCTGAAAACATATTAGGTGACGCGTGACGGCACACCTAACCAGACACAGATGAAAACATATTAGGTGACAGCGCACCTGACCAGATGAAAACATATTAGGTGACAGCGCACCTGACCAGATGAAAACATATTAGGTGAAGGTGAAAAGGAAAGATGAAAATACCTACCTGGGTTCCATCCTAGAGGCAAATCTTTCCTGTGACAAAATGGCATCCAATGTAATAAAACTAAGTCAACCAACGAACTAGAGTCCTGTACCTCTGGATCTCCTCTCTGGTAAACAAGAATACCTTGAAGACTCTAACAGGAGCACTCATTCAAGGGTACTACGACTATGCTTGCACCTCATGGTACCAAATCACCTCAAAGGCACTAAAAACAAGATTACAAACATCACAAAACAAACTGGTCAGACTACTGCTTGACCTTACTCCTAAAACCCACCTCACCCCTGCCCACTTTAACAACCTAGGATGGCTTAGAGTAGACGACAGAGTACAGCAACTTGCAATGGGCCTGGTCTACAAGATACACTACACCACTAAGATACCCATGTGCATGTCGAAATACTTCCCAAAGGTCAGTGAATACCACAACCAAAACACCAGAGGGAGTTCCACAAATCATGTTCAACCCAGATTCGGCTCAAACAAGGGACTAAACACGTTTCGCAATTATGCCACAACAATGTGTAACGCCCTACCCACAGCCGTAAAATAATGTGAATCCCTACCCACCTTAAAAAACACTCTCAAAGAGCACCTACGGGAGGCTGCAATTCGAAACTGGCCCAGGTAAATGTCCAAACCCCCCCCCACCCAACCCCCTCAAATGTATATATTCTCTTTTTAGAAACTCTGTCTCTTAAACGGTACTGTATATTTGTATATCTTGTATGTCATAAATGTCTGGATGTAACAGTACTGTATATCTATCTGTATGTTGTGTATGTCATAAATGTTATGATGAATTGAAAATGGAGGACCCGGATGTAAACAAGACAAAAGTCTTTCTCTGGTCTGCATCCCCTTAACAATTGCGTATTGAGCCGTACTGTATTGTACACATTCTGAAATCTGTTAATAAAGTTTTCAATCAATCAATCAAACACAAGGATCATATAAAGAATGGTAAAACAAGGAAAAGAGGAGGTGTGTGTAACTGTAATCCCACCAGGGCAGCTGTGATGGGGGGGGGGGGGGGGGGGAGAAAAAGAGAGAGAGAGAGAGAGAGAGAGAGAGAGAGAGAGAGAGAGAGAGAGAGAGAGAGAGAGAGAGAGAGAGTGAGAGTGAGAAATAGAGACATTTAGGATGCTGTAAACTACATGAAAATTGAAAAGGTCCCAGAGCTCAAAGCTTATTTACCACACGTGATCCATTGTGATGTAATGTTAAGTTAAAGGGGAACTATTTTACTATTTCTTTCACTATTTGGGCACTTTTACACAATTCCTGTGAGTCTATGGAACACCTCTGTAATATATATATTTTTTTTATTCATTGTTTTGTATTTCTAATCAAGTCCTCAAAAACAGCATTTTTCTACCTCAAGATCTCGAGCCGTTTTGAGCCTGGGCTCCAGGTCCAGGTCCAGCCACTGTGTGCAGCTCATCTTGTATCTCAACATTAACATGCAGCGGTGTCTTTCTGACATCACAAATCATCACATTTTCAAATGACTCAGTTCAGTGAGGGTGAATATTGTGAGAGGAGAATTGGAAGAATGCGCCAATATGAGAATTTTGAGACATAGATCATATTAATATAAGTTCACATAGCTAGGAAACAATGCTAAACACTCAAAAAGGCCATTTATAAGATAGTTCCCCTTTAAGTTTATTTCTTAATGGTTTAAGAAAGTGTATGAATCTTAAGGTGCAGGGAGTGTGTGTGTGTGTGTGTGTGTGTGTGTGTCTGTGTGTGTGTGTGGGTGTGTGTCTGTGTGTCTGTGTGTGTGTGTGTGTGTGTGTGTGTGTGTGTGTGTGTGTGTGTGTGTGTGTGTGTGTGTGTGTGTGTGTGTGTGTGTGTAATAACGTAAGGTTATGTATATAACCAAGTTCTATGACGCTCAGCGTCATCTGCACTAACCTCACTTCGTGCACATGCACTGAATAAAAATCCACAATGAACCTTTACATACCAACATCCGTCTGGCCACACCCCTATCCGCTACCTTCATAAGCAGGTGTGTGGTCACCTACTCGCCTCCTTCCCAAACTTTCACCACAAGGCGAGATCAAGGGCCGCAGTGGCGTCCCGACGCTGAGCGTCACCAGTATTCATAGAACTTGGTTATATACATAACCTTACTGTAACTGAGGGGTACAATTCCCTGACTGTATTGATAAGTATGGTATCATTAAACCACTACCGTCTTATGTACATTTCTACTGGCCATACAGTACACAGGTATCTAATGATGAACACTTCCCACAATGACTCGGTTCCACACAAAACTGGATTTAAGTATTTATTAGCAGTAATGATAGTACATAATATACTTTACTTTACTTTGGATGCGCTTATAAGGCAAAGGAATGTGCGTAGGCAAATCAATAACGTATGTCCATTCTCATATTACGCAGGAGATAATAATACAACCTGAATCTTAGGAATTATATCTATGGTACTCTGGTAATATAGCGGGAGATACTGGTAGGGTCCCTCCGGTCGTAAGCCAGCAAGGGGAGAGGATTTGTCGGTAGTAGAGTCTGGGTCAACGATGATAAGGAGACTCCAAGTACAGGAGACGGTGCAATAAGATCTTGATCCGCAGACTAATACAGCTGTTCTCCGTAGCATGCAGCTCCACATGGAAGAAAGCTAGCCGGCCTCAGGCTTCTGAGAGGCGGACTCGACGTGGCTCCTCACAGGGTAAATCCCACACAATTGTGGGTGTCGGCGATTCTCCGCTCCATTAATTACAGGACCAAAAGCAAATATAATCCAGCCGAAAAGGGCTATGCAGTCGTCGGTAGGTTATCCAGTGTACATAATCCACACGGTTCTCGTCTAGGGCCCCTCGGGTGAAAGCGCCATGGTAAGCAGCCCAGCCTGGATAAGCACTCTAGCTGGTACGAGGAAACGTTGGTGATGCTGGTCACTGTAGAACTTTAGCCGCACGATACACTATACACAAATAGACTATTACTTACTTAATAGAATAGGTCGAACTCGACGGTACAGCGTTAAACTATGACACTTCAGTTATTAATTCGCACGCGGTCTCAATGCTCTATCTGGGGCCAAACAGGCCATACTTCACCACACATTGTATCGTGGGTGAGGCTTCAACTTATTGGGTAACTCTAGACTTCTGACTAAGTGCTTCTGTATTCACCTGCGCCGTATTTATACGTTAGGTGAACAAACTAGTACCAGCTTTATTCCTGTCTCATATCCTTGCGCAGAACCGTTCATGTCCAGGCAAGTCCCCGGCGGTGACTTTGAACCAGACCTTGGAGGTATGGCCATGGCGCTTGGTGGACCGCTGTCCAATAGGAGAATGAAATATTATGGTCTGTACTAGGCTAAAGGGATATTCCGTGTATATGTACAAGGAATATACAAGGGATATCAAACGATATACAAATATTATGCAATATATATCAATCAATAAATATATATATTCGGTTTAATCTGATCCTTCGTAACAGCCGCCTCCTAATTAGTCCCACCTAATTAGATAAGCAGAGACAGATTAACCGCACTGTCCGCTACTCAATGTCTGTTGGGAGGGTAGGGCAGTTCACAAAGTCAGGGGGTCATGGTCGTCATCAATAGTGTCGGGGAGCCTTGGCAACTCTATTAGCCTCGCCACGGGCCGAGTGTATATCCGCCCTTGGACGAGCACTTCTGCTGCTCTGACCTTTCCGTCGGCACCGGTAATCACTTTGCTTACGCGACTGGCCGGCCACATAGCTCGGGGTAGTGACTGGTCGATAATCATGATGACTGTTCCTTCTGTCAAATTGACGGTAGATAGTGGAGTAGGAAACTGTTCCAAAACTTGTCAGCCAATACTTGACTGTACCTCCACATTCTTCGGCCGTTCGCTTCTTCAGGCCTGTACACTGTCTGTGGTAGCGCGGGGTCCAGCCGCCCCATCAAGAGAGTGTTGGGGGTGACTCGGTCGACATCTGCTACATCACTTGAGACGTAACCGAGGGGCTTTGAGTTCAATACTCCCTCGATCTCCGTGAGGACTGTCATTAGGACTTCTTCCGCCACGGTCTGGGCCCCAAGCATGGCGTACAGGGCTGTCTTTATTGAACGTACTTCTCGTTCCCAAGTTCCACCGAAGTGAGGTGCATTCGGGGGATTAAACTGGAAATCAATCTGGTATGGAGCGAGGTGGGTCTTAAGTTCTGGGCCCATAGCTTGGAAGCTCTCTCTCAGCTCTCTTTCTCCGCCTTTGAAGTTTGTCCCGTGATCAGACAATAATATAGACGGTTTCCCTTTCCGCGATGTGAATCTTCGGAAGGCCATAAGGAATGAGTCTGTGCTCATGGTTGGAAGGAGTTCTATGTGCATCGCTCGGGTGGTCATGCATTTGAATACAATACCCCACCGCTTCTCGGTCCCTCTTCCTTTCTTTACATACAGCGGGCCGAAACAGTCCATACCGGTGGAGTGAAAAGGCTTGTCGCCGAGTCGGAGGCGACAGGGGGGTAGGTCAGCCATCCGGGGTATACTGGGCTGTGCTCGCCATTTACGACAGTCTAGACAAGTCCGCTGGAAACGTCGTACTGCTTCTCTCCCTTGCAGTATCCAATAACGACGTCTGATCTCCGCGAAGACTCTCTCTGCCCCGGCGTGATGCACGTCCTCGTCGTATTTCTTTATGATAAGCTCTGTGACCTTGTGTCGGCCGTCTTAAACGGTAAGTCTGGAGCTCTCCTCAGACGACCACCCACTCTGATGAGATTATGGGCGTCACTCTCGGGGGCTAGGTGGAGCAATCTGCTGTCTGGCGGGACGGGCTTTGCTCCCTGTAGACAGTCTAGCTCATCGGGGAACGAGTCTCTCTGGGCTCGCTGTAGGAGAAGAAGTTCTGCTTCTTCGTAGTTAGCTGCAGTAATGTCAGTAGTGGGCTGAACCTCTGGGTGATGCCACAGGAATGTCTTTAGCTGCGCGCTCTCAAGGGTGAGGCAGTCGTCTATGTTGGGGTCTGTGGGGACGAGTGTGTGTGTCAACCCACAGAACATAGATTTCTTGTTCTCTGCCTCCTCTTTACTCGCCTCCCGTGGGGTGGGTGTAGGCCACTCTTCTTCCGGGAGCTTGAGGAACTCTGGCCCATCACTGTATAGATTGTGACGGGTGAGGTCATCCAGGGACATTCCCCGGGTGATGACGTCAGCTGGGTTGTGTTTTGTGTCCACATACCTCCAGCTTGCTGCTTCTGTTAAATCTTGGGTCTCTGTGATTCTGACTCCCACGAAGACCTTGTATCTACACGAATCAGACCGGATCCATGTGAGTACGGTCGTGGAGTCTGACCACAAGATTGTTCTTTGCACCGGGATGGTGAGTTCACGTTGGATTAACGTGGCGAGTTGCGCTCCTGCTAGGGCTGCGCAGAGCTCTAGACGCGGGATAGATTGTTGCTTGCGTGGGGCTATTCTTGAGCGAGCCAGGATGAAGGCAGTATGTATTTCTCCTCCCTCCTCTCGGACACGCAAGTAGGCCACCGAACCGTAGGCTACTTCGGAGGCGTCGCTGAAGACGTGCAGGTCCATCTGGCACGTCTCCGGCCTCACTGTGGGTGGGAAGTAGCTGCAGCGTATGTTGACACCTGGGAGTGAGCTGAGTTCTGTCTCCCACTCTCTCCATGTGGAGGCAAGGTGTTCGGGTATGGGGTCGTCCCAGCCCTGGTCCTTGTCCCATAACGCTCTTACAATCATCTTTGCCCTGGTGGTGTAAGGTAGAATACATCCCAACGGGTCATATTGTCTGGCGAGTGTTCTGTATACACTCCGTCTTGTGGTCGGTAGTGCAGTCGACCTTCCCTGCTCCTTGGTCAGGGGTGTGTGTTTATAATGGAGCGAGTCTGTTTTGAAGCGCCAGACTAGTCCTAATGTCATTTCTTGGGCTTCTCCTGGGATGGTCGCCATCCAGGTCTCGCTGCTTGCTGCCTTGTCCTCTGGGGAGAGGCTGCGCAATACTTGAGGGTCGCTGCTAGCCCACTGCCGGAGATCAAAGCCGCCTTTGATCAGGGAGGCGCGGAGCTTGAGTAGGAGGGCCTCGGCTTCTTCTGGCGTCGAGACGCTTTGCAGACAGTTGTCCACGTAGAAACTATTTCCTACACTTTGTCGGACCTCTTCATCAGCTGCTGGGTCCTCTGCGACGTGTTTTTGCAGTGCAAACGTAGCACAGCATGGGCTGCATGTGGTTCCGAAAGGGAGGACTTCCCATTGATAGATGGCTGGTTGCTCGTCCCCGATCCTCTCTCTCCATAGGAACCGCAGCAGGGGCTTGTCCTCCTCCACTAGTCGCACCTGCAGGAACATCCCTTTGATGTCGCCGCTGATGGCCACCTTGTCTTGGCGGAAACGTAGTAACACGCCTAGTAGAGAGGGGCCGAGTGTTGGGCCGGGCAAGAGCTCTTTATTCAGATTTTGTGATCCGATCTGGTAGCTGCAGTTGAACACAATACGATCCTTGCCGTTGTGGTGGACTTTGTGGTGCGGCACGTACCATGATTCGGTCGTCTGATCGGCCTCTTTAATGTCAATTTTCTTTATGTGTCCCGCTGTGATTAGCTTGTCAATCTCAGCGCGGTACACAGTCTCTTGAGCGGGGTCTCTGGCTAGGCGCCGCTCTGTGTTCAATAGATACCGCTCCGTCGCTTCTTTTGGGGCGTGGAAGGTAGGCATACCCTCTCGCCTCAGGAGTGGAGTTGCGTATCTCATCACTCCGTTGACTTTGACTCTCTTTGTCCCCC
Source organism: Notolepis coatsorum (assembly GCF_963971535.1). Lineage (NCBI taxonomy): Eukaryota > Metazoa > Chordata > Actinopteri > Aulopiformes > Paralepididae > Notolepis > Notolepis coatsorum. Next base: position 216,228,815 of record NC_140165.1, on the reverse strand, counting down.
GCTCGAGGAGGGCTATAGCATAAATGTCTTCCTTGGAACGAATGTCTTTCTTTTCGTTCTTAAAGGGCATTGTCTCTAGTGTCCATAGCCTCTCGACATGCTGTAGGAGGGTGGTGTCTTCTTCTGTCACTCTGGAGTGGAGGCAGCTAGTGGCTGCTGTTCGGTTAAGAGACCTAGCGAGGGGGCCTTGTAGTGTCCATCCTAGGCGGGTCTCGACTGCTGCAGGACAGCCTCTGGGCCCTGTGTGGACCCGGTCCATCGGGACGATGAGGTCTGCATGGTCGGAGCCTATCAGCAGGGTCGGGGTGGCACCGTCTATGAGCGGTATAGGTAGTTGACGCAGGTGCACATATTTGTCCATCAGCTTGGCGATGGGGTAGGTGTACTGCGACAGGCCTATGTCTTGGCTGGTGAAAGCGTTAGTGATCCTATACCGTCTCTCTGGCTGCCCGCTTGCTGCGATAGTGAAGGAGACATTCTCGCCCTTTATCGTCTTTAGGTCTCTTCTTATTGTCCGAATCGTCATCTGGTCTTCGCTCCCCCGCAGCCCCAGCTGGGCCGCAGCGGACGCGAGGAGAAGGGTCTTCTCTGACCCGTCGTCAAGGACGGCGTAGGTGTCCATGACCTTGTCTTGGTAACTCAATGTTACGCGGACCACCTTTAAGAGCACCCGGGCGCCCCCGCTGCTGGCGGGGTCAATGTACATAACACTTGCCTTTGTGCTGCTTGAGGGTGCAGGCTTTCTTCTGTTACTGTCATGTAGGACGTCTAAGTGGGCTCCGTCACACCGACTACACCTCTTCTTTAAGCGGCAATCGGCTGCCATGTGACTGCGCGCACATCGGTAACAGCGTCGGTTGGACTGTATCCATTGACTCACCTCGTCGGCGGTCATCTTCTTGAACGTGTCACAGTGTGACAGCCAGTGTTCCTTTTCGCAGTACGGGCACACCATCTTCCACTTCTCTTTCATCGAGGGGGTACTGTGGTTCTTGTTGCTCGGTACTGATTCTGCTTGGTGCATGACGGTCACCAGTCTGCGGCCATCGTTTGCTCTCCTAGGTCCCTCTCTGGAGCTTGGTGTGCTCCGCACGAACGTATCCAACCGTAGGCTGTTGACTTCTCTCGCCAGGAAGTCGGCTAGGTCTAGGAGGGATGGCTCGGGACCGTTAGGATTACGGTGGTCTCTTTGCCGCCTGAAGCGCTCTTGTCGGGCGGGCGGGAGCTTCTCTAAAATCCTCTCGACATTAGAGTTTGCGTACAGTTCGTGCATACCCTTTTCCTTTTGCGCCCCCAGCATCCCTACCAGGGATTGTACCTTGATAGACAGGTCATCTAGTGAGCGATTGTCTGTGGCTGGGGGTAGACGGTCAATATTCCTTATCTCTTGTATTACGTAGTCCCATATGCATCCATATCTTTGGTCGAGTGCTGCTAGAGCCGCGGTGTATGGGGTAGTAGAGGTGGAATATGCCAGCGCTATATTGTGCGCTCGGGGCACCTTGAGGTGCTTGAGTAGGATAGCATACTTGTACGGTTCATCAGTTACATCGGACATCATTGTCTCTAAGCACATTTGTAGCTCTGTGTACTGTGCTCTGTTCTCGTGTGTGAAGTCCGGGAACGTCGGTGTGCCAAGGTACGATGCCATGGATGGCTGGCACATCGGTGCGCGTTGGAGGAGAGGCCTCCTAGGCGAGTCTCCTCTTACGTGTCGTGGTGGGCTGGTACCTGCTGGGTACCAAGGCCCGCGTACCCAGGTGCTGTTCCTCGGGGCTGGTCGTGCGTCAAGCTCACCTGTGAATTGAGTCGGGGGTCTGTAGCGCAGAGCCGCGGGGGTAAAGCTTGGGCTGTACTGGACCTCCTGGTCCTGTGGAGTACTGTGATGCTGTTGGGCTTGACTCTCCTCCTCTCCCTCTTCTTCTTCCTCTGGCAGGTCATCTAGATCCTGTAGTCGTCTATTTAGCCTCTCCGCGGTATAGACCGGTTCTTCCCTGTAGCTGGGTCTCGCTTGGACCGGTCGGGGAAGGGGTTCGGAGAGGGGTATAGGCTCTCTCTGGTGGTCGGGCTCAGGGTCGCTTGATCGGGTAGGGGAGGGTGCCCTTGACCCTTGTCTTGACGAGGCCCTGGAGCCCCGTGCGGAGGGAGGGGGGGTTGCCCTGGTAATCAGCTGCTCCATTATCTGCGCTTGTAACCGGTCGCGCTCGGCTTCGCGCTTGGTGAGAGCGAGGTCGCGCTCTGCTTCTCTTTGGGCACCGGCAGCGGCGCGCTGGGCTTCGGCGGCGGCGCGCTGGGCTTCGGCGCGGTCTCTTCCCATATTCTCTTCCGTCTGGAGGCGTCTAATTTCTAGGCGTACCTCAGTTGCTGCGCTTGAAGGCGTTCTCTTTCCATGGAAGAATGTTCGCGCTCACTAAGCGTCTGTGCTTGGAGTCGATCGCGCTCGGTTGAGGCTGCCAGGCTAGCGAGGAAGGCCTGCGCCAGCATCTTGTCCGCCTCGCTGGGGGAAGACGCTGGTTGAGGTGATCCGCTCCTGGTAGTACTCGTTGGAGATCCGTTCTCCTGTGGCGAATCGAGGAGATCCATCTCCGGCGTGCTCGTCCCTTCTTGTAGTGGGTCGAGTTCCATCCCTGGAGGGCTTTCTTTATCCTGGAGCTCTCCGGGGACTACTTCTTCGGTCTTGGCGGGGGGTAAAGTCATGTCAGGTCCCTCCTGGTCCCCACCGTGAGCTTGGTCAGTTACGTTAGAACCCACTAGGGTCTCTACTGGCGGGGTAGCCTGGTCGGTAGGGTCGGACATAATTTTACTATCTACTTTTTCCGCGTTTACCGTCTGTAGAAAGCTAGGTGGTATACTGGCAACGTAATGCTCTAAGTACTGAGGTGTCTGCCGTCTACGCTGCGGGCGATCTATTTTAGGAGAACCGTTTTGTTAGCAGTAATGATAGTACATAATATACTTTACTTTACTTTGGATGCGCTTATAAGGCAAAGGAATGTGCGTAGGCAAATCAATAACGTATGTCCATTCTCATATTACGCAGGAGATAATAATACGACCTGAATCTTAGGAATTATATCTATGGTACTCTGGTAATATAGCGGGAGATACTGGTAGGGTCCCTCCGGTCGTAAGCCAGCAAGGGGAGAGGATTTGTCGGTAGTAGAGTCTGGGTCAACGATGATAAGCAGACTCCAAGTACAGGAGACGGTGCAATAAGATCTTGATCCGCAGACGAATACAGCTGTTCTCCGTAGCATGCAGCTCCACATGGAAGAAAGCTAGCCGGCCTCAGGCTTCTGAGAGGCGGACTCGACGTGGCTCCTCACAGGGTAAATCCCACACAATTGTGGGTGTCGGCGATTCTCCGCTCCATTAATTACAGGACCAAAAGCAAATATAATCCAGCCGAAAAGGGCTATGCAGTCGTCGGTAGGTTATCCAGTGTACATAATCCACACGGTCCTCGTCTAGGGCCCCTCGGGTGAAAGCGCCATGGTAAGCAGCCCAGCCTGGATAAGCACTCTAGCTGGTACGAGGAAACGTTGGTGATGCTGGTCACTGTAGAACTTTAGCCGCACGATACACTATACACAAATAGACTATTACTGACTTAATAGAATAGGTCAAACTCGACGGTACAGCGTTAAACTATGACACTTCAGTTATTAATTCGCACGCGGTCTCAATGCTCTATCTGGGGCCAAACAGGCCATACTTCACCACACATTGTATCGTGGGTGAGGCTTCAACTTATTGGGTAACTCTAGACTTCTGACTAAGTGCTTCTGTATTCACCTGCGCCGTATTTATACGTTAGGTGAACAAACTAGTACCAGCTTTATTCCTGTCTCATATCCTTGCGCAGAACCGTTCATGTCCAGGCAAGTCCCCGGCGGTGACTTTGAACCAGACCTTGGAGGTATGGCCATGGCGCTTGGTGGACCGCTGTCCAATAGGAGAATGAAATATTATGGTCTGTACTAGGCTAAAGGGATATTCCGTGTATATGTACAAGGAATATACAAGGGATATCAAACGATATACAAATATTATGCAATATATATCAATCAATAAATATATATATTCGGTTTAATCTGATCCTTCGTAACACTTACGTTCTATATCATACTGGCTGCCGCTCAGCGTCATCTGCACTACAGGAGCTGAGCGGGAGCCTGAAGCTCGACAAAAGTACCCCGCTGAGGCCCCCCACAACCATCAGACCGGAGAGGACCGAGCCCCCCGACCCTCCCTAATGGAGGATACCCTCCCTATTGGAGGACGGGAGGGAGACGGATCCGACCGTGCGAAGAGAAACTCGAGCAACTCAACGCACGGGGTGAGCAGACCGTGGCTTGACCCCACGACTACGCACACGCACAACCCGCATGCCACCAGGGAACAAACGGAAGGAACAAACCTCGTTACTGCCCCCAAAATCACGGGGTCAAGAGCAAACTCAACCCTGTGGCAAGGCCGTAGCAGCGGAGCACGAAGGAAGACCCAGACCCACTGAAGGGACTGGATCCCCCGGAAAAAGGGGGCCCGGAGAGGTCAATGACGCCAAAGCATAAAGACCTCACCAGGCGGTCACTTAGTGACACCGCCCCCCACATCGCCAGCGTATTCGGACAGGGCCCCTCCAAGAGCGGGCCCTTCCCCCCACTAGTACGCCGCCTGGCACACTGACCCTGGCAAACTCAGGCAGTCAGCATGGCCGTAACTTGAAGCACTCAAAAGGCTATACTACAGAGGAAGCAGGCAGCGCACCGGGGAGACGACCCCAGAGGGGGTCGATCCCTTAAACCAGGCAGCAGGCGTTTGACCCGAGCCTGGAGCACTGCGGACGAGACAGGCGCCAAAGGGGTCAACTGAAAACAGCACCCCGGCGGAAGGGGCGTATGCTGGCATTGTTGCGCACCATGACAAAGCCTCCACCAAAAAACCCCGACCCAGAGGGGTCGAGGCCAGGCCATGTGAGCGGATCGGAGCGTGAGCGGCGCGGGGAGCGGAGCGGGCGGTTTTGACGTGAGCGAGGAGTGGGTTTTAAAATGGGTCGGCGCGACGTCCGGAGCGAGAGTTCTCCTCCGCTCCAATCCACTCCGGGACGCTCACACAGTGGTTTAACACTGATGTAATAATATACATGTAGTACAATGCCAAAGCAACAGATGGCGATGTACAAACATGAAGGCCATTTTCAACCAATGAGAATTGAGAAGGGTGAACCTGTGATATCCTGTTCAGGCTTCACTCCTCCTCCTTCACTCACTTCTGTTAGAAAAGTATCGACGCCATTGTTGTTGTCGTTAGCTTACATGCTAACGTTAATGGCAGCGACCATAGCATTGTGGCTTGGCTAACTATCATCGCTTAATAGAGCTAGTGAATGGATAAACAACGTTATTTAACATTGCAGAATGGGTACAATTACAATGCTGCTCAATACAAACAATTGTTAAGGGGCCCAGGGGTGTAGACTGTTGTAGTTTGAGCAAATTTACACCATGCTCCAAAATTTTTTTTTTAAAAAGCCGAGCGATCTGGCGCGGGGAGCGGGGATCGCTCGATTCAAGGTGAGCGGTGAGGGAGCGGAGAGCGACTTGGGGGCGGGGTCAACATGAGCGATTAGCGGAGCGGACCAAGCTTTAAAGAGCGAAGAGCGGATTTCTCGGCCGCGCCGATCCGCTCACGTGGCCTGGTCGAGGCAGAGAAAGCTGACACGATTGGCAGGCGTCATGAACGTGCAGGGACAGATTCAACCGGGTAACCCGGGAGTTGACTCTGCTCCAACACACCAGGGAATCAACCACCCTCTTGGTACCACATGCGGTGGTTGTTCCGATAACCCCGCAAGAAAAAACTCCAAAACACACCTGCGGGTATACACTGGCTATACCGCAGTACAAGTGTTTCAGTTTTCAAAAAAGGGTTATTCCAGGCCTACGAGTCGACGAAACATAACTTCGGACCGGGCCCGGCGGCTCGGGAAGCACACAGGGCTACCAGAGGAGGTCCAAAAGACCACCCCAACAGCCCCCTCTTCGCCATGCGTGAGAGAGGAGCGAAAAGAATGGAGAACCAGCCCCTTCATGATAGTGCAGGGTACAACATGTACCCAACAAAGGGTCTCCATAACGCCCAACCCTGTGACACCCGGGCCGACCCGGCATTTTCCCCCCCGAAAAAAGCACAAGTCCCTTGATTGATGATTGATTGATTGATTTTTATTGTGGAGTAAAAGACAGCATCCAAGGGATAAAAACATGAGAAAGTGCAAGCACTTATTTCCATCATGGTCCCTGATTTTGGACATGGACAGACATTGTAACTGCCCCCCGGCTTGGTCTTGAAATAAAGATGCGGTTATGTTTCGTACAGATGCTTTTATTTATTTTCTCTTTTTTCTCTTGCATTTCAGCTTAGCAGTACTGTAGCTTTTCTTTGGTACTTTGTACAGGTAGTGACGGTTGCCTCATTTGGTCCGTTTGCACCTCGTTTGCACCTCGTTTGCACCTCGTTTGCACCGTGAAAACTGCATAGGACAGTCAAACACAAACATACAATTAGTTACATATTTCACATTTCAATATTGTTCACATGTCGTTCATTATTATACCAAAGTGTTCAAACAAACAATTGTATTAAAGATATTTAAAGGGTGAACTCGTCTTCCATAGCAAAGGCACTCAGGGAAAAACAATGATATATAATAACGTTACTTGTCCGGCAGCAGGTGCCTTTGATTAGAATCTGCTTCGTGAGTGCACCACTTTATATGTTTATAAATGTTTGGCGGTTACACACATAAATATACAACAACATATCTTCAACAACAGTAATAATAATAATACATTTGAGTGTTCGACATACCTTATTCCGCTTTACCAAGGGTAGTTAATTTAACTGGAGTAAGGTCCTTCCATCATACAATTCGCTGCCTGCTCCGTCGTTATCTGAGTTATTTCCGCCTTGGTCACACAGAAAGCTGTGACCTTTATACTAAAGAAAGACGAGCTCTGCCCCCATGTGGACACTAAATGAAAGTGCACAAGTGGCTCCGAAATATTATTTTCTTAGATAGATAAATAGAGGGCTCAGTATTCTGAGCCTATACAGAGAAATTGATCATCTAGACCAACCAAATCAAAGCTTACTGACAGTAAAGATGATAGGCATCTTTACCCTTGGCGGTCAGTTACACTCCCACCAAATCCTGCTATGACGGATAAGCACAAAAACAATTAATTTAGTCATACAGGATTTCCTTTTAGATTTCACATAGCATCAAAATAATATTTTTCAAGCATTTCTATACTAATTACTCTCGAGGAGGAGTACCAATTTCTGGATCGGTCGCTCGAGGACTGAAGGTCTGGTAGAGTGATCTTTTCGCTCCCCAGTCTGTATTTTTACTCGACGTACTAGACCGTCGCTCTCTGGAGTGGCTTCGACGACCCGACATAGTTGCCACTGGCTTCTTGGCAGGTTACTGTCCTTGAGGATGACTATGTCGTTCACCTTGAGGTTACGCCGTGGTACGTGCCACTTCTGGCGTGTAGAAATGTTCAGGAGGTATTCCTTCTTCCAGCGGCTCCAGAATTGTTCGATTAGGTACTGGACTCTGCGCCATCTCTTGGTTGCATACATGTCCTCTTTAACAAATCTCCCAGGGGGTGGAAGAGCGATTTTAGACTTCATCATGACGAGATGGTTTGGTGTTAAGGGTTCTAGCGCCATAGGATCGTTGATACCATCTACTGTCAGTGGTCGGCTGTTTACAATAGCTGTAGCTTCATAGAAGAGTGTTCTAAGAGAGGCGTCATCAAGTCTGCCTGGACACAGAGCGATAGTGGCGTTCAGCACATTTCTTACTGTCCTGATTTGACGTTCCCAGACACCACCTGCATGGCTGGCGGATGGAGCGTTGAAGACAAATTCACACTGTTTCTCTGCTAGAAAGATCTCCAGTAAACTGGCGTCACATTGTTTGAGTGCTTCTTTAAACTGGTTTCTAGCTCCCACGAAGTTAGTACCGTGGTCGCAATGAAGTTGCCGAACAGCTCCTCTGAGGCTGATGAAGCTTCTCAAGGCGTTAATGAATGAGTCTGTTGATAAGTCTTCAAGCATCTCGATGTGGACAGCTCGTGAAGCTAGGCAAGTTAGTATCAGGCCATACCTTTTGTACTCCTTTCGAGCCTTTTTAATCAGAAAGGGGCCGAAGCAGTCCATGCCACTGTATGAGAAAGGCGGTGAGTCTTCCACACGCTCTTTAGGGAGTTCAGCCATTTGCTGCTCTTGAGTAGGTCGTCGGAGTTTCCTGCATCGTACACAGTTGTGAATCAGCTTGGCTACTAATTTGCTCCCACCAATGACCCAGAAACCATTTGCCCTCAGTTCCATTTGGGTTTAACTTCGGCCTTGGTGACAAACTTGAGCGTGGTGATGAGCCGTAATTAGCTTGGTGATAGGGCTGTCTTTTGGCAAAATGATGGGATGTTTCATTTCTTGACTGAGGGATGAGCGTCTCAATCTTCCACCCACACAGAGAAGTTCTTGATGCAGAATTGGATCAAGGGAATGGAGAGCACTTGAACTTGGGAGAGCATCTCCTTCCTGGCATCTCTTAATTTCCTGAGAGAAGGCTTGCTGCTGGACAAGCTTGATCACTATTTTGGCAGCTCTTTCTCGTTCTTCGACTGTCACCAGTTCGGTGTTGTGTACTTTTCCCGATCCCAGCCTCTTGATTCTTGCGACTACTTTCAGGATCTTTGACCATGAAGAGATCTGATTTAGGCGACTTAGAATGTCTGTACAACTGTTAACTTTGGTTGTGAAAGCTTGGACAGCCTTAACCTCAGGATCGCCTACGAGTAAGTCTGCGAAGGGATTCAGTTTGGGATGTACTTCTTGCTCCCAGAGAAATGTAGGACCTGACATCCAGTTTGTTGAAGGAATGTGAGATGCCTGAAGGCCTCTGGAGGCATGATCTGCCGGGTTCTCTGCTGTTTCGATATAGTGCCATTTACTTGGGTCAGTGTTTTCTCTTATCAGTTGGACTCTGTTCGCGACGAACACATGGAACCTTCTTGCCTCATTATTGATGTAGCCCAGAACTACTTGTGAATCTGTCCAGAAGAATTCTTCATCGATCTTCATCTGCAGTTCTCTTTTCAGCAACACACTTAATTTGGTTGCGACCACTGCCGCTGAGAGCTCTAGTCGTGGGATGCTTGAGACCTTGGTGGGTGCTACTCTTGCTTTGGCCATCACAAGACTGGAGTGTACTGTATTTTTGTCATTTTTGTACCTGAGGTAGGAACAAGCGCCATACCCCATGCTGCTGGCATCGGCAAAGTGATGCAGTTCCGTCTTGATGATGTTGCCGAAGTCATGTGGGTGATAGCATCTAGGGATTGTGAATTCCTTTAAGTTATGTAGCCCGATCTTCCATTCCTCCCACCGTGGCTTTAAGTCATCTGGCAGTGGATCGTCCCATCTTATGCCTCTGCGGCATAGTTCTTGGAGTATGCGTTTCCCGCTTAGGGTGAATGGGGCAACAAACCCGAGTGGGTCATAAAGAGAGGCGACGATGGAGAGGATTCCTCGACGGGTTGAAGGCTGGTCTTTCATGTTGACATTGAAGCTGAAGGTGTCGTTGTCTATAGACCACTGAAGGCCAAGTGCATGCTCAGTTGGGGTCGCTTCCAGCTTAAGTTCGAGAGGGTCAGTGATTGTTGCTCTTTCTGAGGGTTTCACACAGTTGAGGACGTGTTTGTGGTTAGAGTTGAATTTGTGGAGGCGCAGGCCTCCTCGTTTGCAAATTTTTTGTGCCTCGATGATCAGTTTCTTGGCCTCTTCGACTGATGAAACGCTGGCTAACCCATCATCAACGTAGAAGTTCTTCTCAATGAAGGCTGAGGCTGCTGGGTAGTCTTCTCTATGTTGGTGTGCCATGTACCTTAGGCCAAAATTGGCACATCCAGGAGACGAAGCAGCTCCAAAGAGGTGAACTGCCATCCTGTATTCCTGTGGTTCCGTTTCCAAATCACCTTCCCTCCACCACAGGAACTTGAGGTATTTTCGAGAGTCAGGGTGGACGAAGAACTGGTGGAACATTCTTTCCACGTCGCAGATTATGGCCACGTCTTCCTTTCTGAAGCGGCATAGAACTCCTATTAGGGAGTTGATTAAGTCGGGACCGGTCAATAGACAGTCATTTAGGGAAACTGCACAGAATTTAGCTGAGCAGTCAAACACGACCCGTAGCCTGCCAGGCTTTTGAGGGTGGTAAATGCCGTGATGAGGAAGGTACCAAGCGGTCTCTCCATATGAAGTGGTATGGTCAAGTTCTGCGTCACCTTTCTCGATGATGTCTTTCATGAAAGCCTTATAGCGTTCGTGATACTCTTTATCCGTCTTTAGCTTCTTCTTTAGAGACTGGAGGCGGACTGTAGCTAGTCTCTTGTTGTTTGGTAGGGATGGTGGGCTGCTACCCTTGAAAGGTAGAGGCATCTCGTAGTGTCCATCTTCTTTCTGTCTGATGTTCTCGCTGAGGAATTGTATGAAGTGAACATCTTCTTGAGACACGTACTTGTCCTCGTAGTTCCTTTCAGAGAAGTCCGACTCAAGTACTTTAAGGACATCTGTTGTAGACGGGGCTGGTATTTCTTTTACTGACACTCTATGTACAAAGCTCTGGCTCCCTTGTCGGTCCAGATGAGGGTTAGATGAGCCTATTATGCTCCAGCCAAGCTCTGTCCTCTGTGCGAAAGGTTCGTTTTCACAGCCTGTGATGACTTCGAGTGGAGCTAGCGCTGAGGGACAATCACATCCTATTAACATACCCACTTCACAGTCTAGAAGTGTTGGCAACTTGTTTACGAGATGCTTGAGGTGAGGCCACTGTAGCGCTGTTTTACCAGTAGGAATGTAGGATTTGTCTACTGGGATGAAGCTACGAGTGTAGGCTTGTGGCACTCTGATGTTGTTTGCAGAATGGAGTCCTCTGATTTGTAGGCCGCTGACACTCTTGCTGGTTATAACTGTATTTACAGCAGTCATTGTACTGAGTCTCAGCTTCACAGGTTGACTTTCCACACTTAACTCCTTAAGCAGGTCCTCTAAGATAAACGTTGTATCACTCTGTGTGTCGAGTAGTGCGTAAGTGAGCACCGTTATCTGTGGCTCTTGAACTGAAGACACAAGGACTGGGACAATGCTTGAGGTCGCAGAAGCACATCGGGTTGTAGTGTGAGACACGACTCTGCGGACTTCTTGGCCCCGGTAGTTTGCAGTAGATGTGCCACTCTGGGTTGTCTCTGGTGCTTGTGACCTCTCTTCGTGCAGACACGTTGGATGACGACGGTTGCAGGTGTTGCAGGTATGTCGCCGTTTACAGTCCTTGCTGGAGTGTCCCTTCTTTAGACATCCAAAGCAGAGGTGATTTTGGTAGATGTACGTTCTCTTATCCTCTATAGACCTTGATGCGAAGTTAGTGCATGTAGCAATGCCATGATTCTCATTCTTGCAGATTGGGCAAGGTGGTCTGGCTCTATAGGGTGAATACTGTGTCTCCACGATGTTGCTCTTTATGTGAGTGCTTGTATTCAACGCTCTGGCTCTCTTGGAAAACCTCTCGTCTGAGGCTCTGGAGTTCAACAGTAGTGGGGTAGCGATGGGGTTACAAGCTATTTGTGCCTCTTTGTTCAGAAACTTTGAAAAGTGTGCAAGACTTGGATAGCTTCCAGATTTATCTAGCTCTTCTACGATGATCCTGCTCCATCTTCGCACAATCCACTCAGGTAGTTTCTTGAGCAGTTTGTGGTTCTCTTCACAGTCGTTCAAGATGTCCAGCCCTCGGACATGTGGAATTGCCTCTGTGCATCCCTGTAGGAAGTCTGCAAACTCTCGGAGCGCCAGAGGATCATTTGTGTTTATCTTAGGCCATCTCATTAGCTTGTCTCTGAACGCCCTTTGTATAATGAAGGGGTTTCCATACCTCTCTTCCAACACTCTCCAGGCACCTTTATATGCTTCCTCGGAGTCTCTGTAAAAGAATCCTTCCACAGACTTACGAGCTTCTCCAGTAAGGTACATTTTCAGATAAAACATCTTATCACTTGTTGGGAGAGGCTTTCGATGTATCAGGGTCATGAAGGTCATCTTCCAATCAACAAATTTCATAGGGTCACCGTTGAATATTGTTGGTTCTGGTGTAGGTAGGCGATTCATGCTTAATGCACTTGTGATTGCTTCGGCTAGACTGAAGGCCTCTTGGTTTGCCGTCGCGCTGGGAGATGCTTGACGTTGGAATGCTGTAGGATGTAGCGGAGCACTATATTCAGGATTTTGGTAAGCAGTATTTATTTCATGGTCAGTGACTTCTTCTTCTTCGTTGTCTAGATCACTTCCCGAACTGTATGCCCTCACTCGGGCTGCTGCTACCTGGACTTCCTTCTCTGCTTGTAGCTGCTGTAACTTCATCCTCTCCTCCTCCAGCTTACGTCGACTCTGTACCTTCAACTTCTCCATTTCCATCAGCATGGCTGCCTCTTCCCCCTCTAGTTGGAGGAGACTGGTTTGCTGAGCCTGGATCACTTGCATGGCCTTTACCTCTTCCACTTTAGCCGCGAGTTCAGCTTCCCTCCGCCTGTTTGATGCCTTGGAACGTTGAGAGTGAATTGTTTCAGTATTTGTGTGACCATATACAGATCTGTACTCTTCTTTGTTCAGAGCTATTCTCACCCTCTCCTTCTCAAGTCTTTCATTAAAATCTTCCTCTTTTGTTTCCAGCTGCTTACACACAAGCTCTTGGGTGTCTGTCGTCAGCTGAATACAGGCGTCCATTTTATTTGCGATCTCAGGGGTCGTGGCATGGTTACGTAAAATGGACTCATATAAACTTCTTACTAAGTCACAACTTGCTTGAATGTCTTGTTTTAGTCTTTCAAGTTCTTCTGCTGGACAGAAGGTTCTTAGCTTCCCTCTTGCTTCCTTGGCTATCTTCTTCCACTTCTGATAAGCTTTGTTAAAAGCTTTCTCATTCCTCTTATCCTCCACTTCACGGTTTTCTTTTCCTTTCTCGGTTAGAGTTCTTTGGCGAGCACCCGTTCTGTTCTGTTCCAACTCCAAGAGGTTGCCAGCTTCGTCTTCTTGGGCCGACATTGTGCTTGATCACATACACTCAAAATATCAAATAACTAGATGGTATTTAAGAGTTCCACTTGCTGGGATGGATATCAGACAGCATAATATTCATTAAACATACAGGAGTTGCCACACGTCCGTGGTATTGCTGGGATGAATACCAGACAGCATGAGGGTAATTAGATATACAGGAGTTGCCACACATCCGTGGTATTGCTGGGATGGATACCAGACAGCATAGGGTTAATTAGATATACAGGAGTTGCCACACATCCGTGGTATTGCTGGGATGGATACCAGACAGCATAAGGGTAATTAGATATACAGGAGTTGCCACACATCCGTGGTATTGCTGGGATGGATACCAGACAGCATAAGGGTAATTAGATATACAGGAGTTGCCACACGTCCGTGGGTTTGCTGGGATGGATACCAGACAGCATGAGGGTAATTAGTAGGTTCATTCTTCCTTCTCTTCATGCATGTATTTTCTTTAGTGTAGGGTCCTCAACATACATGTGTTCTCTTCGGAGTAAGATCTTCAACATACATGTATTTTCTTCAGAGTGAGGTCTTCATTGTACATGCATTTTCTTCAGAGGATGGTCTTCATTGTACATGCATTTTCTTCAGAGTGAGGTCTTCAACATACATGCATTTTCTTTGGAGTATGGTCTTCATTGTACATTTATCCACTTCAGAATAAAGTCTTCATAATACATCCATCCTCTTCAGAGTAAGGTCTATTTCACATTTATCCACTTCAGAATGAGGTTTCATAATACATTTATCCTCTTCAGAGTATGGGTTTTTACTCACTGTTTATCATCTTCAGAGTATGGGTTTTACTCACTGTTGCTCATCTTCAGAGTATGGGTTTTACTCACTGTTTATCATCTTCAGAGTATGGGTAAGTCTTCGCTCACCACTGGTCGGTAAGTTTTCACTGTAACTGCCCCCCGGCTTGGTCTTGAAATAAAGATGCGGTTATGTTTCGTACAGATGCTTTTATTTATTTTCTCTTTTTTCTCTTGCATTTCAGCTTAGCAGTACTGTAGCTTTTCTTTGGTACTTTGTACAGGTAGTGACGGTTGCCTCATTTGGTCCGTTTGCACCTCGTTTGCACCTCGTTTGCACCTCGTTTGCACCGTGAAAACTGCATAGGACAGTCAAACACAAACATACAATTAGTTACATATTTCACATTTCAATATTGTTCACATGTCGTTCATTATTATACCAAAGTGTTCAAACAAACAATTGTATTAAAGATATTTAAAGGGTGAACTCGTCTTCCATAGCAAAGGCACTCAGGGAAAAACAATGATATATAATAACGTTACTTGTCCGGCAGCAGGTGCCTTTGATTAGAATCTGCTTCGTGAGTGCACCACTTTATATGTTTATAAATGTTTGGCGGTTACACACATAAATATACAACAACATATCTTCAACAACAGTAATAATAATAATACATTTGAGTGTTCGACATACCTTATTCCGCTTTACCAAGGGTAGTTAATTTAACTGGAGTAAGGTCCTTCCATCATACAATTCGCTGCCTGCTCCGTCGTTATCTGAGTTACTTCCGCCTTGGTCACACAGAAAGCTGTGACCTTTATACTAAAGAAAGACGAGCTCTGCCCCCATGTGGACACTAAATGAAAGTGCACAAGTGGCTCCGAAATATTATTTTCTTAGATAGATAAATAGAGGGCTCAGTATTCTGAGCCTATACAGAGAAATTGATCATCTAGACCAGGGGTGTCCAACCTTTTTTGAACCAAGATCTACTTTTTTATTTACCACCTAGCCCGAGAGCTACCAGCCAAAATTGTATATTGTAAGCCGTCATTTGAGGCTTTATAAAAGCAGCATAATGAACACAAATCTGTCAGTGCCGAGTCTGACCTCATCTTAAATAACAAACAGCATTGCTTGTTGTAGTTAACAAGGAGAGGAAGAGTTGATTTAGCAAAAAAAAAAAATGTTTTTTTTTTTTTTTTTATAATCGAATTTTATTAATCAAGATCTACTTGAAATCAGCCCGCGATCTACCTGTCGATCGCGATCGACTGGTTGGGCCCCACTGATCTAGACCAACGCAAATCAAAGCTTACTGACAGTAAAGATGATAGGCATCTTTACCCTTGGCGGTCAGTTACAGACATCATAAAACATAGAGCATCATAATAAAACATACTAAAACAGAGCATCATAATAAAACATAGAGCATCATAATAAAACATATAGCATCATAATAAAACATAGAGCATCATAATAAAACATAGAGCATCATAATAAAACATAGATCATCATAATAAAAAACAGAGAATAAAACATAATAGCAACCCCATACAAAAAAACACTCCCTACCCTCTCCTTCCTATGGCTATTCTATACTTCACTGGCTAGCCATTTCTTTGTGGCACGTCTAAAACTTCCCCCCTCTTCGATGTTTTTCAGGGCCACTGGAAGCTTGTTCCACTCCAGTGCTGCAGAATATAAAAAAGTATTTGTGCCCATTAGGGAGTAAAATTTTGGCAGAATAAAATCCGTACTGCTCCTTCTAGTGGAGTATGAATGATTGTCACGGAATCGATTAAAATAATTAGATAGATATTTCGGACCTGTATTTTGAACTATCTTGTGTGTGAGACCTAATTTGATGTGAATTACCCTTTTATTGACCGGAAGCCAGTTTAGTTGCCTAAAGAAAGTTGGCCCTAGGTGAGTGCGTGGAGGTAGTTTAAGGACTACTCTCATTAATTTGTTTTGAGCTGTCTGAAGTTTGTTTTTCAGGACCTGTGGAGCGCCACTGAACCAGGAGGTGGCAGCATAGTCAAAGTGACTCTGTACTAATGCGCCCGCTAGCATTTTAAGTGTTGCCTGGTCCAGTAGTTTCCCTTGTCTAGCTAGGAATTTCCTTTTCTGGCAGATTTTAGTGTGGGCTTTTTTAGCCATGGCCTCTCCTGTAAGATGTTTGTCCAGTATGCAGCCTAGATATACTACAGAATCCTTGTTTGTTATTTGCTTCTCACCTACTCTTACCTTAATTTCAATTTCTTTACCAAGCCGTTTCTTTGATCCGAACAGGATGGCCTCTGTTTTTCCTAGATGAAGAGATAGTTTGTTATCTGACAGCCATGTCTGCACATTTGATAGCTCCATTTGATAGCTCCTCACTCAGGGTACCAGAACAGCAGATCTGCATCCCCGGCAGAAAACTGGTTAACTGACCTGGACCAGCGTGACCAGAACCAGTCCCGTGCCCTAACCACGCCGACATCCCCACTCCAAGAGAGGGGGTAGGTACGCGTGTCGATCTAAAACATGAAAAGAGCGCGCCACCCAGACGGTCCTATTCGTACCGCGCTCAGTGGCCCACCCCAAGGGCGTGAGACCCCTCTACCTATGTTTTGATCTATCCCGTTAACATCCCCCAGATATGAACGAGAATCCATCGAGACCTAGTAACAGGCGCTCGGAAGAGAAAAACCTCCATCCCAGTTGCCCTATAAAAACGCTGTTTTAATAACGAGCAACCAAGGCGTACCAGCCTCATGCGTGATTCTTATCAGAAACACCCCGAGCCAGCACTATGTACGCGTCGAGACCCAAACACATCAATGGATAGTCTAACCAGACACCAGACATTGGTCCTTCAAGTCGTCTGGGAGAACGACAAGGAGTTGTCGTGCTTCATATTCTTCCCTCTTTTTATTAAAAAGAAAGAAACACAGACTGACATGAATCCCACGTGACGCGGCCGAGGGTAAAAATTGTTTACATTCTTACATCCCGCCACCCTCACCACAGAGAGGAGACGGGAATCCTCAGAGAGACTTCCCACGTGAGCCACAGATTGAAAAGTCACGGTAACATTGAGCCATGTGACCAACAGACTCAAGTTACACGTATATCGAGCATAGCAGAACAGTAAGTTCCTACGCTCTGCCCCGACAACTTGACAATGACAGACCCACATACGGGTCTAAAAAAAACTCACGGAAGCCGTCGTCCAATAGAAACGTGCCCAGTGACGTTTTCTATGACGGGGGAAACCCATGACTCAACCGCCCGTGATAGGTGCGGAGTCAGGGAAACCCTCCCCCCCCCCCCCCTGCCAAGCTGCCTAACAGCTTGGCCGGACCGAATGAAAAGAGAGTCCAAAAAAAACCCCGACCAATCAGAAAAGGGAAGGAGGGGTTTATCCCGTACCCCATCGCAAGCCCAACCCTTGAATACGACAACAACAAATAGCCATATGATACCTTAAGTAGCCAGTATGCTAATGAACAGCGCAAAGCTAATTCAATGCACGCTAGCCACAGACAAGTCTGTGAACAGGGTTTATAACAAGGCCAAGTTATGTATGTGTGAACCCGACACCCGTGTTTACGTTGCAAGACACAGAAAATCTGATAGAGAGAGAGAGCGGCCTGAACCGCGGTACCTTTACACACACAAGCATTACTGCAGACCAACACAACAGTGTTGCGGCTCAATATCACTGTTTAAGCAACAGAGCACACAACTAACCTCTACCTTTATGTGAAGACCTAACCTTTAGGTCGCGGCAGAAAAAACCTTTTTCAACCGAGTTTAAGCTGCAGGTCTTGCTTAAGCTCTAACATGAATGTAGCGACCAACAAGACTTAAAGTCTAGCCCTTCTATCAAACCCACACTAGCGAAAGGTTCACACATCGTATCCCCATCATATGTGAGTGAATAAACACACAGTTTGTAACAAAAAATACAGTCCCTCCCAGGAGGGACTTTTTATTTCTTTTAAACAAAATCATATGTTGGGCCGGGAAGGGAACAGGGGGGGACCACAGAGGGAAAAAGTCATCTTTCAGCGACGCCTGCCACGAGCCGCTCGGGACTTGCCACCCCGGGGAGCCCCGGAGGGACGTTAAAGGATAGGAGGCTGGTCACGACAATCCCTACCGTCACCTCCGGGCGTAGATGGGCCGGCTGCAGTGGCGGAGGCACCCTCTTTCCTCCTGGCCTTCTTTGCCGAAGGTCCAGCAGTGGCGGTGGTAGCAGCGGCGGCTACGGCGGCGGAACCCTGACGACGAGCCTGCCGTCTGACTCCACCGGCGACATCGGGCGGGGGGAAATGAGGCTGGAGCACGGAACGCTCCTCCTGCATCTCCCTGCAGGTCGAGGTCATCAACTGCAGTGCCGACCCGAAAAGTCCAGCATCGGAGAGGGGTGCCGTCAGAAGTGGAGTCCTCTTCCTTTCCGGCACACACGCCTGCTCCAGCCAAAGGTGGCGCTGGACTAGAGTGGCCAGGGTGCGTACTTTCCCAGCGGCGATGGCCTGTGGCTGGATCAGAAGCAGGATGGCTCCTGCCGACTGGGCGAGCTGATCATGTTGCAAATCGGTCAGCTCCGTACCGCCCGTCAGTATCCCGGACATGAATCTCGCCAGCTGCGCGATGTTAGAAGTGGCAGCCAGAGATTGAGTCGCGGAGATAAATGACTGGTCACTCCAGTAAGCCAACCGCCTCGCCGATTTCCCTTGGGGAACCGGCTTCCGTAACGGCTCCCACACCACCTCAGGACAAAGGAGAGCTGCCATCGGCCTATCAAGCCGAGGCACCCCCTCCTTCATGCCGTCTACCAAACCCACCACCCTCGTGACTCGCACGTAGGCGGGGGTGAGGCCCATGGGAGACCACCTGTCCCTGACGGACGTAGGCCTCCATCAAGGGTAAAAATGGACAGACAACGCCCATCTCTCTCACAGGACGGCGTTGCCATAGATGACCTATGAGGTCATCAGGAACAGGAACAGGCAGTGGCTGCGGCAGCGGCACGCCGTTTGCGACTGCCGCCGCCGCCATGAGCTTGGGGAACAAAGCACGCAGTTCCCCCTGCATACTTTCCCCCACCGAGCTCGCATCCCTCACATGCAGCAGACTACTGGTTACAGAGCCACATTCTGATGTGGCTGATAGCAGGGCATCCCGCCGCCGAGTCGGAGGTTCTAACCCAACATCCGCATACGAGGAACCCCAAGGAGACCTATCTCCCCCCTCCAGTGTTACCTGGACGGGCGGCGGACATGTCTCCACCGGGGCATCGAACAAGAACCCGTCAGCTTCTACCATGTAGTCCTCTGTTTCCATTGGCCATGGAGAATCAGACGCATCCTCATCCGGCTCCAGCAACTCACCAAAACCAGGCCGTTCGTGTCTACAAGCCACCATCTTACGACGGGAGCGAGCAGACGGAAAAAGTTTGCGTCTCAAATCCTCCGCCACCAGAGGAGCCGGCCGCCCAACAGCGGACGACTCTCCGGAGGCAAAGGAACCAGAGCCGGAACCAGGCCATCGCACAGGAGACGGCGCTGGTGCACCAGCTCCTTGGAGAGGCAAACTACCTATCGGACGCCTACCGGGCGCGGCTGCCGACCACGAAAGAGGCCTCAACCCCGCTCCAAGACGCACGACAGAGGAGGCAATGGAGAACCGCTGGTGAAGGGTAACGTTGCTAGCGCGACCCTCCGAGGTAAACATTATGACTTAGCTTTTTTCTTTTTAAAGTTTATGAGAGAAAGAAAAAAGCAAGAAAAAATTTAAACACGTAACTCAACTTTCTTCAGCTAAAACAACCTCGTCAAGTGATGTATACAACAGGCACTTCCTTGTGGTGAAAGTGAAGAAGGAGGCGAGTAGGTGACCACACACCTGCTTATGAAGGTAGCGGATAGGGGTGTGGCCAGACGGATGTTGGTATGTAAAGGTACATTGTGGATTTTTATTCAGTGCATGTGCACGAAGTGAGGTTAGTGCAGATGACGCTGAGCGGCAGCCAGTATGATATAGAACAAGTATACTATAAGCACAGGTGTATTATGGTGCAGTGCAGGGCCCATGTGTGTGGCTTGTGTCCAATAACAATAGTCCATGTATCTTGTGTGTGTGGTCTTTGAGAATGAGAATGTTATAGTTCTTCTTTCTACACATGAATGAATGAATGAATGAATGAATGAATGAATGAATGAATGAATGAATGAATGAATGAATGAATGAATGAATGAATGAATGAAAACTTTATTTAACAGATTGCAGAATGGGTACAATACAGTACGGCTCAATACACACAATTGTTAAGGGGATGCAGACCAGAGAAAGACGTTTGTCTTGTTCACATCACGGTCCCCCATTTTCAATTCATAGTGCCACATACACACAGTCCTCATATCCCTCCTAGTTACACACAGTCATCATATCCCTCCCATACAATACGCACAACACAACAGACTAACTCGTCTTGCTCAATACTTGTTTATGAGTTTTAAGAGACAGCACTGTAATCTCTCTCAACCAAAGCTCTACTAGTCAACAAAGAGCAGCTGCAAAATAACTTTCTTAAACTAAACTGCAATAAATCAGAAATCATCATTATCGGTCCAAAATCCCTCACCAGCCACACCCAGGATTTCTCCCTAAATATTGATGGTTCCATTGTCACCCCCTCCACTCACGTCCGTAACCTTGGCATCATCCTGGACTCCACCCTTTCTTTCCTCCCCCATGTGAACCACATAACCAAAACGGCCTTCTACCACCTCCGGAACATTGCTCGTCTCCGCCCCTCCCTATCACTCTCCGCTGCTGAAACACTGGTTCATGCATTCGTATCATCAAGACTGGATTACTGTAACAGCATCCTCTACGGCTCACCAAACACTATCCTCAATAAACTCCAATATGTCCAAAACTCTGCTGCCCGCATGCTCACCTCCACCCGTCGCTCTGATCACATCACCCCTGTCCTCCACGACCTCCATTGGCTTCCGATCAAATACAGGATACAATTTAAAATACTTCTCATCACATTTAAAGCCCTCAACAACCTTGCCCCTCCCTACCTGTCCGACCTCCTCCACCGTCACACACCCACCCGTCGCCTTAGGTCCGCTGATGCCAACATCCTAACACCTCCCACGACCAAGCTCCGGACCTGGGGCGACAGGGCCTTTGCTGCTGCTGCCCCCTCCCTCTGGAATGCCCTCCCCAGGTATATCCGTGATGCAAACACCCTGACATATTTTAAATCAGACCTCAAAACCCACCTTTTCAATCTTGCTTTTGACCTCTAATTCTGTCAGTTTTATTTGATTTTGGCATGTATTATTTTTGTTCTGTTTTTGTTTTGCCATAGTTTTGTCTCTTCATGTAAAGTGTCTTTGAGCACCTGGAAAAGCGCTATATAAAATAGATGTATTATTATTATTATTAGCTCTCCACCTTGCTATCTGAAACACTGACACCATTATCAAACTAATATTATTATGTAGCTCTCCACCTTGCTATCTGAAACATTATCAATATAACGTTAGCTACCAACTATAGCTAACGTTAATGTAGTGGGGCTCGTAATAACACAATGCATTTCACTATGAATTGAAAATGGGGGACCCTGATGTAAACAAGACAAAAGTCTTTCTCTGGTCTGCATGACTGCATCCCCTTAACAATTGTGTGTATTGAGCCGTACTGTATATTGTACCCATTCTGCAATCTGTTAAATAAAGTTTTCATTCATTCATGCCTTTTGAAAAGTGACATGGTCGGTGTCGTTTTTGTAAGGAGTTATCATGATGCGGTTTAAATTCGGTTACAGTAACGTTACACAAACTGACATTCTAAAGTCAAGACACTTACCCATAAAGACGGTATCTCGACCGATCTCATCTTCCGTTGAATAGTGCAGCTTCTCCATGTGACGAGTCCGACTCGAGACACGTGCATTAATCCCATGGAAAGTGTAAACAATAGCCATGTGCATCGCCGAGCAGGACGAGGAAGCCTGCTAAGCTACTGTAGGAGTTTGCTAAACTAGTAGCTAGCTGACCAGAAGGTTCTGGCTACAACTAGCATTAGCGACCACACTATAAAAAATATATAAAAACACGATGCACAATACAGTTGAACAATAAAGATCAAAAGATGAATAAATTATTATATTAGGCTAATCTCTTTTTTTCTTTTCTCAAATTTCACCGCATTTCTCACTGTTACAGCAGCCGGAGATCACTGGTGATGACATCATCACAGTCACGCAGGTCTTCTCTGATTGAGTGTCAGAACGTTGTGAGGGCTGTCAATCATTCAACCCCGTTCTTGAGTGGCGAGGCTCGACTTCACGGGCCAGTCTTAGATGAGGTATTTGAAGCTCAAATAGCTATTTTGATTGGATTATTATAATCCTGTTCCTGGCCCATGAAGCAGAAACTCGTCAATGATTGACAGATGGATAATAGTACAATGGCAATGGGATCAGGTCAGAGAACTGTCTGTCACGTGGACATTTTTGAAAAAAGATAAATTCACTGGCATTCTTTTTTTCACAGAGGAAAACATTTCTAATAAAAAAAAATGTTTTAAATAAAAAATAAAAATTAATAAAAATAAATATGTTCTATGTAATATGTTTTTTTTTGGTCTGTCTATTACTAGTGAAGCTCTGCTTCATGAGTAGTCATACAGAAACCTCCACTGGTAGAAGTTCTTGAGGATCTTCTGACTCACTTTGAACTTCCTTAGGCGCCTAAGGAAGTAGAGGCGTTGCCGTGCCTTCTTCACTACACTGTCAATGTGTGTGGTCCATGTCAAGTCCTCGGATTTGTGGACTCCGAGGTACTTAAAACTGTTCACTCTCTCGACCGGTGCCCCGTCGATGCTGAGGGGGCTGTAGTCCCTGGCCCCAGACCTCCTAAAGTCCACAATCATCTCTTTTGTTTAGCTGACGTTCAGGGAGAGGCTGTTCTCCCGACACCACAGCGCCAGGCCCTCTACCTCTTCCAGGTAGGCCCTCTCATCGTTTGCAGAGATCAGGCCCACCACGACTGTGTCGTCAGCAAACTTGATAATTGTGTTGTTGTTCTGCTGTGCCACACAGTCATGTGTGTACAGCGAGTAGAGGAGGGGGATCAGAACACAGCCCTGGGGGACCCCTGTGTTGAGAGTGATGGATGAGGAGGTACAGTTGCCTGCTCTCAAGAGGTCATAGTTCAAGCCCAGGTCCCTGAGCTTGGCTACGAGTTTGGAGGGGACTATGGTATTGAATGCTGAGCTGTAGTCGATGAATAGCATTCTCACAGTTCCCCTTCCTTTTGTCTAGGTGTGATGCTGCTGTGTGCAGCACATGGGCTATGGCGTCCTCCGTGGACCTGTTGGGGCAATATGCAAATTGCAGGGGGTCCAAGGTGTTGGGGAGGGAGGAACAGATGTAGCCCTTTACTAGCTTCTCAAAGCACTTCATGGCTATGGAGGTGAGAGCTACAGGGCGATAGGGCGTGGACAGGTGGGGATAATAATAATAATGGATTGGATTTATATAGCGCTCTTCGTGACACCCCAGTGACCCCAGAGCGCTTACAGAGTCCATTATTCGTTCATACACAGTCATACCGGTGGTGGTAAGCTACAATTGCAGCCAGAGCTGCCCTGAGGCAGACTCACGGAAGCGTGGCGAATAATCAACGCCTACGGCCCCTCCGACCACAACCAACATTCATTCACATGCATACACATTCATATGAGGCAAGTAGGTTAAGTGTCTTGCCCAAGGACACAACGGCAGTGGGATGGACATGGGCTTGAGCAGGATTCGAACCACCAACCCTTTGATCATTGGACGACCCACTCTACCCCTGAGCCACGCCGCCCCACTAAGAACAGGTTGAATATGTCAGTGAATACTGGGGCCAGTTGGTCGACACAGACTTTTAGGACAAGGCCGGGGATACCGTCCGGTCCTGCTGCCTTCCTGATATTCACTTTCTTAAAGGTCCTCCTCACCTCATGTTCTGTTATCCTGAACACTGAGGGCGGGATCCACAAATAATGGATTGCGCGCTGCTAATTGCACCCGTGGATTCTGCTCCATCTTTGCAAGCTATCCACTAAAGCAGTGGTTCTCAACTGGTCTAGCCTCGGGACCCAACATTTTCCTTAGTCATTAAGTCGCGACCCAACATTTTTAACCACTATGATTTATGTAAAAAAAAAAATGCAGTAATACGCAATCTTTCAAAACATGAAATAAACACAAAAAGTGCAACAAAAGTGCAACTATTGCTAAAAACCCAATGAAATAAAATAATAATAAATAATATAGTCTTCTTAGCAGATTTCTTAGCTTAACATAACAGACCTAAATTTGGGGGAACTAATGGGATAACTGGGGTTGCAACAAAAGTGCAACTAGGGCTAAAAACCCAATGAAATAAAATAATAATAAATAATATGCTTCTTAGCAGATTTCTTAGCTTAACATAACAGACCTCTTAGCTTAACATAACAGACCTACGTTTGGGGGAACTAATGGGATAACTGGGGTTGCAACAAAAGTGCAACTAGGGCTAAAAACCCAATGAAATTAAATAATAATAATAATACATTATGCTTCTTAGCAGACTTCTTAGCTTAACATAACATACCTAAATTTGGGGGAACTAATGGGATAACTGGGGTTGCAACAAAAGTGCAACTAGGGCTAAAAACCCAATGAAATAAAATAATAATAAATAATATGCTTCTTAGCAGATTTCTTAGCTTAACATAACAGACCTAAGTTTGGGGGAACTAATGGAATAACTGGGGTTGCAACAAAAGTGCAACTAGGGCTAAAAACCCAATGAAATTAAATAATAATAATAATAATAATACATTATGCTTCTTAGCAGACTTCTTAGCTTAACATAACAGACCTAATTTTGGGGGAACTAATGGGATAACTGGGGTTGCAACAAAAGTGCAACTAGGGCTAAAAACCCAATGAAATAAAATAATAATAATAATAATAATAATAATAATAATAATAATAATAATAATAATAATAATAATAATAATAATAATAATAATAATAGTAATAAATAATTATGCTTCTAGCAGACTTCTTAGTTTAACATAACATACCTACGCTTGGGGGAAATAATGGGATAACTGCGGTTGCAACAAAAGTGCAACTAGGGCTAAAAACCCAATGAAATAAAATAATAATAATAATAATAAATAATTATGCTTCTTAGCAGACTTCTTAGCTTAACATCCCAGGGAACTAATGGGATAACTGGGGATGTTGTTTGCTCCTGACAAGAGTCTCAAAGTCTGGGGTGATGGTAGACAAAGCAACTCTGAGGTCATGCTCAATGTCCAATCTGTTCCTCTGCTTTGTCTTCAGCTGGACCAGAGCTGAGAAGCCACTTAGACAAAGATAGGTAGTGCAAAAAAAAAATTGATTAAAAAAAAAAAATGATTTTTTTTTTTTATTTTTTTTTTTACACACATCCGCAACCCACTCAAAATGGCCCCGCGGCCCACTTCTGGGTCGCGACCCACCAGTTGAGAAACACTGCACTAAAGGACATTGCGCAATGAGATACCAGCGCAGACACGCCCAATATGTGTGGCTAACCGGAAGTTAGGAACCGGTTCCTATTAGAACCGGTTCTTGGTGCCCAACCCTATTAATTACATATGGTATCTCTGGGGTAAGTTGAGCCTACGGCCCCTCCGACCACAACCAACATTCATTCATTCATTCATTCATTCATTCACATTCATATGAGGCAAGTAGGTTAAGTGTCTTGCCCAAGGACACAACGGCAGTGGGATGGACATGGGCTTGAGCAGGATTCGAACCACCAACCCTTTGATCATTGGACGACCCACTCTACCCCTGAGCCACGCCGCCCCACTAAGAACAGGTTGAATATGTCAGTGAATACCGGGGCCAGTTGGTCGGCACAGACTTTTAGGACAAGGCCGGGGATACCGTCCGGTCCTGCTGCCTTCCTGATATTCACTTTCTTAAAGGTCCTCCTCACCTCATGTTCTGTTATCCTGAACACTGAGGGCGGGATCCACAAATAATGGATTGCGTGCTGCTAATTGCACCCGTGGATTCTGCTCCATCTTTGCAAGCTATCCACTAAAGCAGTGGTTCTCAACTGGTCTAGCCTCGGGACCCAACATTTTCCTTAGTCATTAAGTCGCGACCCAACATTTTTAACCACTATGATTTATGTAAAAAAAAATTGCAGTAATACGCAATCTTTCAAAACATGAAATAAACACAAAAAGTGCAACAAAAGTGCAACTATTGCTAAAAACCCAATGAAATAAAATAATAATAAATAATATAGTCTTCTTAGCAGATTTCTTAGCTTAACATAACAGACCTAAATTTGGGGGAACTAATGGGATAACTGGGGTTGCAACAAAAGTGCAACTAGGGCTAAAAACCCAATGAAATAAAATAATAATAAATAATATGCTTCTTAGCAGATTTCTTAGCTTAACATAACAGACCTCTTAGCTCAACATAACAGACCTACGTTTGGGGGAACTAATGGGATAACTGGGGTTGCAACAAAGTGCAACTAGGGCTAAAAACCCAATGAAATTAAATAATAATAATAATACATTATGCTTCTTAGCAGACTTCTTAGCTTAACATAACATACCTAAATTTGGGGGAACTAATGGGATAACTGGGGTTGCAACAAAAGTGCAACTAGGGCTAAAAACCCAATGAAATAAAATAATAATAAATAATATGCTTCTTAGCAGATTTCTTAGCTTAACATAACAGACCTAAGTTTGGGGGAACTAATGGAATAACTGGGGTTGCAACAAAAGTGCAACTAGGGCTAAAAACCCAATGAAATTAAATAATAATAATAATAATACATTATGCTTCTTAGCAGACTTCTTAGCTTAACATAACAGACCTAATTTTGGGGGAACTAATGGGATAACTGGGGTTGCAACAAAAGTGCAACTAGGGCTAAAAACCCAATGAAATAAAATAATAATAATAATAATAATAATAATAATAATAATAATAATAATAATAATAATAATAATAATAATAGTAATAAATAATTATGCTTCTAGCAGACTTCTTAGTTTAACATAACATACCTACGCTTGGGGGAAATAATGGGATAACTGCGGTTGCAACAAAAGTGCAACTAGGGCTAAAAACCCAATGAAATAAAATAATAATAATAATAATAAATAATTATGCTTCTTAGCAGACTTCTTAGCTTAACATCCCAGGGAACTAATGGGATAACTGGGGATGTTGTTTGCTCCTGACAAGAGTCTCAAAGTCTGGGGTGATGGTAGACAAAGCAACTCTGAGGTCATGCTCAATGTCCAATCTGTTCCTCTGCTTTGTCTTCAGCTGGACCAGAGCTGAGAAGCCACTTAGACAAAGATAGGTAGTGCAAAAAAAAATTCTATTAAAAAAAAAAATGATTTTTTTTTTTTTTTTTTTTTTTTTTTTTTTTTACACACATCCGCAACCCACTCAAAATGGCCCCGCGGCCCACTTCTGGGTCGCGACCCACCAGTTGAGAAACACTGCACTAAAGGACATTGCGCAATGAGATACCAGCGCAGACACGCCCAATATGTGTGGCTAACCGGAAGTTAGGAACCGGTTCCTATTAGAACCGGTTCTTGGTGCCCAACCCTATTAATTACATATGGTATCTCTGGGGTAAGTTGAGCCATTTGGCCAGGGGCAAGTTGAGCCGGTGTTTCAGTTCAGAATGTTCATATGTTCGTTATTTCAAATTCAGATTTAGCGTTTTCTTTCAGGCCGCACTTTAAGGCATTCTCAGGCCTATGTTTAAATGGTTTCAAATGCAATAATAAAACAAAGCTAGGCTGAATTGTGTTTAATAAATAAAAATACATACAGATTTGAAGTAGTGACTGTTATTTCATTCAGTACAGACATCTATAACTGTGGAATATCTTAATCCAGGGGGGGGGATATGGGGAGGGGTGTTAGAAAGGGTAGGGGAGAAGGGAGGGCGGGGGGAGGAAGTAGGGATGGAAGGAGGGAGATGGCTTAATTTACCCCATTGTAAGTTAAGACAAGAGTTTTTTTGGACATGCTATATTATCAAAACGGTTATGTTCACCCTGATTCAAATTGTCTAGTAATTCACAACATTCTGAAATATATGCTGATATATCAGTTAGCAACAAAACTATAATTGCCTTCATGTAGTGATCCTGAATATGAAAAGTGGCTCAACTTACCCCAGTCTCCCCTACAGGGAATAGGTGTGAAGAGAGTTAAAAAACTTTCTGCAGGTTTTTGTGTTTTTATATTTTTGGCATGCTGGCTTATGTACTGTCATTGCGGGAGGGGGTTCTATCGGCGGATGTCAGAGGTCAGTTTCTGGGGTGTGGGGTGATTCTGGCTGGGGGGAGGAGAGCCAGATACATAGGTGGTGGCGAATGGGCAGAGGAAGGTGCCATTCATCGGCACTCCAACAGCTGTGCCACCGGTCTCCAGAAGCAGTAGGGACTGAGTGTTCAGCCTCTGTGCTCCAGCAGCTAGCAGCACTAGGGTTAAGATAAAATAAGATAAGATAATTCCTTTATTTCTTTTTATTTCTTTATTTTTTTTATTGATCCCCTTGGGGAAATTCGGGCGCCATAACGGCATGGGGGAGGGGGAGGGGAGGTACAGGTACGGGCAATATTAAATGAGCAGTGTAAACAATATAATTAACTCTGAATATAAGAATATGAGCAAGTAAGCAGTGTAATCAAAGGTGCAGATGAGGGTCTGTGTGCCCAGTTATATTATCGTACTTGGCCATCGCGTCCTGCTCTTAAGCCTATCGAGATATACCTCATCTCATGTACCTATTGTACTCCATCACCGAAAACAAAAATACGCCCATCACCTGCCGGGCCCCGCCCCTATAGAGGCGTACTCTATAAGATACTCGGCATGGTCACCAAACACTCTTCCTCTATTTTCGTTTCCATCATAACAGTCGCAAGACGCCTTATGTAACTAGTTGTTATGAAAAGATTAGAGAAATTGCGTAATGTTGAATGCTTACCGGAGGTTTGCTTACCCCTGGAATCTTCGGGGCATGTTTCAGCGACACGTCGGGCCTATTCTGATGTTCCTTGTCTTGTGGCAGCAGATCGAGGAGCAGCGTGCAAGGTTGGCTATCGAGCCGGCTCGCACACAGGTGAGCCCTGTGTCATCAGGCATTGTTGTGTTGTGTTAGTAATGCTGGTTTGTTTTGTTATACAACCATGTTGTGTGTCGGCGCCAGGGGCGGGATGGTTTGGTGAACGTTTCACTGCAGTGGACGGGTTCCAAGCGGTCCTGGAAGCGTGCTGCTAAACAACTAATGCTAACACTACATTCTAATGCTAATGCTATATGCTAACACTACTGCTAC
This sequence comes from Notolepis coatsorum, assembly GCF_963971535.1. Lineage (NCBI taxonomy): Eukaryota > Metazoa > Chordata > Actinopteri > Aulopiformes > Paralepididae > Notolepis > Notolepis coatsorum. The sequence continues at coordinate 216,199,410 of NC_140165.1, read as the reverse complement.
GCTGTTCTAAGGTCTCCGCCGTGGGATGTTGCCGCTTTTCCCTCCTCTTGCCCGGTTCATCAATGAAGGTCAGTCGGTAGCTAATGTGGGGGTTTTGCTGAGTCCTATTTTACCCTTTACGGGTAAATGGGTTGACAACAGGGTGTGCCATGGCTAGGTAGCCTAGCCAGGTAGCGTTAATCCTGTGCCCTGGCGGGGTTTGAACGGTGTTCCCACCCGGAAGCCGATGCTTGAGGCTCGGCGGGTGGCAGTAGAGTTATACTACTGCAGGATGGGATTTAACGGCGGCCCGTTTTGTGGCTCAGCTGACTGTTTTCTGTCCATAGTAGCGTTGAACGCTATGCTATAGTGGGCTACTGTTTTGATCTGTCTCTCTGCTACGAGAATGTCTGTCTATGCTACAGTTTTCTCTCCTCTCAACCATTCATGCTGACGGTCAATCGGTGTCTATTGGGGGAGTAGTGCGGGGGGGCTTTGTTTACCTTATGGGTAAATGGGCTAAGATCTGGGGCTGGTGTGCTGTTGTGAATATTATGAATGAATGCAGGACTGGTTTTTTCTGGTCCGCCTCCCCTTAACGTTGTGTACATGGGCTTGCTCATTCTACAGTATTTTCGTGGTGTTAGTTCTTTTATTCATTAAACCCCTTCATGGTGCACAGTACACCACAGTGGAGGTTGCTGTTTGCAACCACCACTGGTGCTCCGTGTTAACATTAATCCTTTGCTTTTGACATATTGAAACAGTGCCCCGCCCGGCCGACGCCATGAGGTGGGTCGGCCTGGCGAGTGGCTGGTGGGCTGCTAAAGCCTGTACCGCCACGGTATGGAATTGGCAGCGATTAGTAACTGTGTTCGAATTGCTGTTTTTTCTATCAAAAAAATGGTGTCTGGTGGCGGGGCCTTGAGGGCCAGCCGACGTCGACACATTGCGCGAGGTTGTTGACGTTATTAGCTTTGACCTAGTTGCAAGCTATAACCACTCAGGGTAAAATCCCTCTCCGCAGAGGATTTTGGTTTTCTGCTGGAGCGCGGGCGGTATTGTCCTAGGCCCCACACCGCCTCACACCGCACAGCCAGAAGAAGAGAGAGCACGGCCTCGTCAGCGGCGATGACGAGGCCCTCGACAGGCGGCCATGTTTTCCCCCGCCAGAGGTATCCTGGGCATTGAGTCGACAGGTGTCCACAAGGCCGACAGCCTTGGCGGCCGAGGGATCGGCCATGTTGGATGGGCTCGGCTTGAAAAACAAGCCGTCGCCGTCATGCCGCGAGCAGCCCGCTCTCCGATCACTCCCTCCCCCAACACCAGCGGAAAAAGGGGGTTCTGATTGTTTCCTTTGGCTGCGGGCCGCGTGCCTTCGTTGAAGCGCGGGCGGCCCCACTTTTCGCTTCTCATGGGGACAGGGGCTGACACCCAGTTGATGGCTGAGCCTGGGTCTGTCCGTGAGAATGTTGTGCTGTCAAGCGGCTCCCACACCATAAGCTGTGTTGGTTGAGCCTGGTGTTACGTCTGTCAACTATAAGTGTTGTCAGCAGGGGGGATCGAAACCTTTTGAGGCACACAGTGCGGGCTTCCCCGGCCTCGCCTTCGCCAGGCCAGGTATCATGTTGGTGCCTCCCACTCCTGAAAGATTGGCAGTGGTCTCGCAGGCGTGCGTGATTTGGGTGGTAGTAATATCACTGCAGGGCTACGGTGTGTAGGAACCCATGGGGTCCTCACGTCCGGCTGCAGAACAACTCCTCAGCATGTTCTGGAGGGGTGTTCAGTGGGGGGGGGGCTTTTGTCACCTAGATTGATGTCAGCTTCCCCCGTATCAAACCGGCCCTTTCTGTCGGGGTCCCCCCCTTGGGTGCGATTGCCTCGTGGGTAGTGTCAGGTTCCGACCCGACTCCACGGAATGCTCTGCTCGCAAGGGTCCAGGGTTGGCTACGCACAGCGGGTGGGACCGGGCCGCCTATCTACAGTTCCTGGCGGACCTGCGCCACATGGCGGCGGGTGCGTTGGGAGTGTCATCACATATGACTACGGCAGTACCATATGTCGAGGTGGATGGAGAGAACGCTGAGGCGGGGACTTGTGTTTACACAACCCCACTCGTTTTCAGGTTTAGCACAGACCCTATTGTCAGGGTCACCAGCAGTGACAGCACTGGTCAACGAGATCCAATCTCTGTGGACGAAGCAAGCCATCGTCGTGGCGTTCTCCTCCCGGTGTTCTCTGGTGCCTGAGAAATCGGGAGGGGGGGGGGTGTCAGACCCATGCTGGACCTGTCCCATGGGAAGGTTCAGCATTTTTTCTGGATCGTCTCCTACCTGTTGAACACTGTCAGGTGGGGGTCTGGTTCTCCTCCATAGACCTGTTGGATGCGTATTTGCATCTCCGATCTTCCATCCTAGGGCTTACCTACGCTTCCTTTGCAGGGTTAGCGTATGAGTACCAGAGGCTGCCGTTCGGTTTTCTCTGGCTCCCCGCATCTTCACCAAGTGCGTGGAGGCCGCACTGGGGCCTCTGCGTCGTCAGGGGTTACGAAGTGTGTTCTGCCCTGACGACGTTCTGGTCCTTCGCGGTCAAGGTGGATCGTCGGGTCTTGTACCAGGCAGGTCCCTACCAGCCTGGGGTTTGCTGTAGACTGGAAGTAGAGTACTCCTCTTCCCAGTCAACGGTTGGAGTGCTATGGGCATCCCTCTCAGAGCGTGTTTTCGACACGCTCGGGAGGTTCCGTCCTAGGACGGTTACGGCGCTGTCTCACATCACGTTTTTCACCGACGCCTCCCTCACTGGAGACGCGTCGGGCCAACGCAGTAGGGGGCAGCTGGCAAACCATGCTGCCCGGTCTGCGCTACGTTCAATGTGTTGGTATTGAAAGCGGTCCTTCTGGTCCTCAAACGGTGTTGATCAGGACGGACAATACGACGTCAGTGTCGTATATCGACAGACAGGGAGGAGTACGCTCCCCCCGTCTGCACCAGGCGGCGGGCAGCTGGCTATAGGCGTCCTCCATCTGCGCGGCCTGAGGGCTCCCCACATCCCCGGCAGGGTGAATGTGGGTACAGGTGTACTGTCGCAGGGCGGTCCTCATCCTGACGGGTGGTGATTACGTCCGGACATAGCCAGGCAGGTCTGGGACCGATGCCGTGCCGCCTGGGATTCTTTCCCCATACATCTGTTAGGTCAGTTGTTGGGACGGGTACGCCACTGTCACGCTTACGCGGGCAGATGGCGTATGTTCCAAGAGTGGTGTAAGGCGGGGGGCAGGGACCGGTGTCCTGCCCCCTGGATACTGTCCTTGTTACCTCCAGTCTCTCCTTGATAGACTGTCGGCTTCGACGGTGAGGGTATATGCAGCAGCTATATCCTCTTATCATGAGGGATTTGAGGGTGATGTTTTGTTCAGCCACCCTCTTGTGAAGCGTTTCCTGCTTGGCGCCCGACGCGCTAAGCCGGTAAAACGCTCTTTGGCTCCGAGTTGGGATCTTCAATTGGTCCTCGGTTGGTTGTCCTTGGCCCCGTTTGAGCCTCTTGAGCAAGCGCCGTTGGAACAGCTGTCGTTCATGACCGCGTTCTTGCTGGCCGTCACCTCCGCTGAATACGTGGGTGTGCTTTGTGCTCTCTCGGTACGACCAGAGTGCCTGTCTTTCGTTCCGATTGCGGTGCCACTCTGCGGCCTAATCCTGCCTTCGTGCCTATAAATATCCGGAGTTCCTTCCGCTCCAGGGATATTGTGGTTCAGGCGTTTCGTCCGCCTCTTCACGCTAGTGAGTTAGATGCGGGCCTTCACCTGTCATGTCCGGTCCGTGCTTGGGAATTTACCTCAGCCGTACTCAGGACCTCAGGGTTACCGATCAGCTTTTTGTCTGTCACGGTGTTTCTCGTGCCGGTAAGGCACTATCGAAACAGCGCCTGTCCCATTGGTTGTGCGAGGGCATTGCCCTCTGCTACACGTTGGCCGGGCTGGATCCCCCTGGGGGCGTCAGGGCGCACTCCACTCGTGGGGTGGCTGCCTCTGCCGCTCTGCTGGGTGGGGCCTCGGTGGAGGACATCTGTGCTGCAGCTTCATGGTCCTCCCCGGGCCCCTTTGTAAGGTTTTACCTCATGGACATGACCGGGGGTTCTGTCTCCCAGGCGGTTCTGGGGTCTGTGGGCTTTCCTGCTTCCCGTCCTTTGGTAGGGTAGCAGGAGTGTGTGGGTATGGGCCACAGTGTGTTGGGTTACACCTGGTTCCGCCTGTGCTGTGTGTTCAAGGGGTTCTAGTTCCCTCTTGCTCGCACTCGGGTGGAGTTGACTGCGCCCCACCTTCATTAGGAAGGATGGGGTGACAGGACTCCCCAACCCCTTGATGTGGGCTTACGGGTCCTCAGGGGGTACATCTGTCGGGCCTCGCGTCCGCTCTACCCCATATCTCGATAGGCTTAAGAGCGGGACGCGATGGCCAAGTACGATAATATAACGACAGGTTATGTATATAACCTAGTTATATGAGTACTGGCTAAGCGTCCCGCTCTTAAGCGGCCCTGAGTTCCCTTGGGAAATCTTTTCCTGGAAACAGTTTTTTTGCGAGGAAGAGTGTTTGGTGACCATGCCGAGTATCTTATAGAGTACGCCTCTATAGGGGCGGGGCCTGGCAGGTGATGGGCGTATTTTTGTTTTCGTTGATGGAGTACAATAGGTACATGAGATGAGGTATATCTCGATAGGCTTAAGAGCAGGACGCTTAGCCAGTACTCATATAACTCGTTATATTGTACGTTACAATAAATATGGGCAAACTCCAGCTTCCCGGTGGCAGACCCCGGCTTCACCCCGCGATCTCCTCTCTGGTAAACAAGAATACCCTGAAGACTCTGGTAGGAGCACTCATTCAAGGGTACTACGACTATGCTTGCACCTCATAGTACCAAAGCACCTCAAAGGCGCTAAAAACAAAATTACAAACATCTCAAAACAAACTGGTCAGACTACTGCTTGACCTTACTCCTAGAACCCACCTCACCCCTGCCCACTTTGACAACCTAGGATGGCTTAGAGTAGACGACAGAGTACAGCAACTTGCAATGGGCCTGGTCTACAACAAGATACACTACACGACTAAGGTACCCATGTACATGTCAAAATACTTCCCAAAGGTCAGTGAATACCACGATCACAACACCAGAGGGAGCTCCACAAATCATGTTAAACCCATATTCGGCTCAAACAAGGGACTAAACACGTTTCGCAATTATGCCACATCAATGTGGAACACCCTACCCAAAGATGTAAAGGAATGTGAATCACTACCCACTTTCAAAACCACTCTCAAATAACACCTACGGGAGACTGCAATTTGAAACTGGCCCCTGTAAATGTCCTAACCCAACCCCCTCCAATGTACAGTAAATGATCTAACCCAAGAATACACGAGACCCTCCTCTTGGAACCAAGTATGGTTTCGTCAATATTCCAATGTACAGTTTTGCTTGTACAGTTGTACTGTTTGCCCCCCCCCCCACAACGCCTACCCAACCCCCCCCCCCCCACCCCACCCACCCAACCTCCTCCAATATACAGTTCGTCAAATGTATATATTCTCTTTTTTAGACTCTTTTTGTATCACAAACAGTACTGTATTTGCAAATCTGGTATGTCATAAATGTATAGATGTAGCAGTACTGTAGCGGCTGGGTGGCGTAGCGGAGATTGCGCTCGTCACCAATGCAAGAGACTCCGGTCTCTACTCCCTGAGTCAGCGTTGCCTCCGGCTTGGGCCAGTCGTCATACTATCTCAATTGGCAGAGGTAGTGGGTGGAAAGTTGATGGGTGGGGATTGGACGTTGTGGACAGCGACTCCTACAGGTCGGTTGGGTGACGCCTGTACAGCAGAGACAGGAAGTATCGGGGGCAGCGTGAGCCTCCCACGCATTACTCCTCGCCACTGAGAGTCTGCGCTGTCTGGTGCAAAGATGCGACAGGCTGCCTCCTCGTGTTCCCGGAGGGGACACGTGATGCAAGGCTTTATCCTCACTACAGCCGACCAGTGGGAGGCATAGTCTAGCAACGTTCAAGACAGGGGAGGGGAGAATTGGCTATATGAAATCGGGGATGGGAGAAAAATAAGGAGAAAAAGTGGATACAAAAAAATATGTAGCAGTACTGTCTATCTGTATGTCGTGTATGTCATATATGTTATGATGAATTGAAAATGGGGGACCCTGATGTAACCAAGACGAAAGTCTTTCTCTGGTCTGCATCCCCTTAACAATTGTATGTATTGAGCTGTACTGTACTTATACCCATTCTGCAATCTGTTAATAAAGTTTTCAATCAATCAATCAATCAATTCAGCCTTAATTCCCCAGCCCCCTGTTGGCTACAGTGTAAAACAGTTGTAGGCAGTGTAGGCAGTAGATACGTATGGATTGAGTATAGGCAACAGAGTTCTGGAGTAGTTGAGTTGGGGATGGGGGGACCGGTAGTGGAGGGGGGCTGTCACCATGGTGCAGAGTTCAGCGAGGTGACAGCTGAGAGGAAGAAGCTGTTCTTGAGCCTATTGGTCCTGGAACTGAGATTCCTGTAGCGCCTCCCAGAGGGGAGGAGGGCAAACAGTCTGTGGTTGGGGTGAGAGGCTTGATGATACTGCGTGCCTTCCTCAGACACCATTTGTGCTGGACAGTCTCTACGGCGCACTGGTAGAAGTTCACCAGAATCTTAGGAGACAGATGGACTTTCCTCAGTCTCTACCAGAGACGCTGGTGAGATTTCTTGATGGGGGTTGAGGTGTTGAGGGCGATGTGGAGATGTGGACACCCAGGGATTTTAAGCCAGAGACACGCTCAACCTCCGCCCTGTTGATACGGATGGCGGCATGCGGGCCTGCTTTGGTCTTCCTGAAGTCCACGATGAGCTCCTTGGTTTTCTTGGTGTTGAGGGCCAGGTTGCTGTCTGTGCACCACACAGCCTGGTGCTGGACCTCCTCCCTGTAGGCTTGTCGTTTTTTTTTATGTGACTCATCACCGTTGTATCTACTGAAACCCTGATAATGGTATTGGAGCCATGTACTCTGTGCAGTCCTGGGTGAAGAGGAAGTAGAGGAGAGAGGGCTCAGCTCACAGTTCAGGCTGATGTTGAGGGTGAGGGTGGAGGTGAGTCTCACCCAATATACTGGGGTCAGTTGGTTAGGAAGTGAAGTATAATAGTTACAGATGGCGGGGTTAATGTCGTTTTCACTAGGTCACCAAGTTTCGAGATGAGTTGGACAGCAAAAAGAATTAGAGGAAGTCTTTATTTGTAGCACACATTGCTACATTGTCATGCAGCGAACACACACACACACACACACACACACACACACACACACACACACACACACACACACACACACACACACACACACACACACACACACACACACACACACACACACACACACACACACACACACACACACACACACACACACACACACACACACACACACACACATTTCTTGGGGGTCCTGATGAAATTTCCTCTCTGCACTTGATCCATCCCGTCGTCCTTCCTCCCAAGGGCAGCTGGGAGCAGACATGGGTTGCGGCTTGGGGCTGCGCCCGGGGACCAATCCATGTACTCCTGTCCGTCTTCGTCAGGGACGTGACAGCATTAGCGATCTGTTCTGCATGTTTTCCATCTCTTTTTTTTGGAGGGGAAACCCTTGCGAGCAAGGGGAGAACATACAAACTCCACACAGAAAGGCCCAGGAGATACCCCACCTGGGTACCTGGTAACCTGGCAACCTGGTCCCCAAGCTGGATTCGAACTAAGACCAAAGTGACTGATTCATCTACTAAGAGAAGGCAGCCTTAAGCCTAATTTTTACTTTTGTGGAAAGGGAGAGCACAGAGCTGAAGAGAAGGCTCTCATACTTTTATGGTATTGATCGAATTGCTTCAATACTATCTGAGTATTGAAACATGCTGTGGTATCGAAATTCGATACAGAGTTTTGATACCTAAGTAGTTAATCTCATCAGTGTCAATGAGCCAATAAGCATGTTTGTTCCAAGGTATACCATTTCTTCTGTTCAACCATAATCCAAAATCATCCAAAATGTAACAAAATCTCCAATTGGCCCACTCACATGCCACGTACATAACTCAGCAAAGTAGAGTATTGAAAAAAGAAAAAAGTATTGTTTTGGTATCAGTATCAAATCCCAGGTATCTGTATTGGCACCGGTATTGACAATTTTCAAACGACACTCAGCCCTAACTATGAACGATTTGAGCATGTGAAAGGTGGTACACAGAATGCACACACACACACACACACACACACACACACACACACACACACACACACACACACACACACACACACACACACACACACACACACAGCGCACGCACGCATGCACGCACGCACGCACACACACACACACACACACACACACACACCCCCCACACACACACACACACACACACACACACACACACACACACACACACACACACACACACACACACACACACACACACACACACACACACACACACACACACACACATACACATACACACACACACACACACACACACACACACACACACACACACACACACACACACACACACACACACACACACACACACACACACACACACACACACACACACACGTGCAGGACCAGCTGGCAAATCAGGCTGGGGGAGAAGATGGGGAAGGCACATTCCCAAGGTAAAGTACCCTCACCTCACAAACAATAAGACGCCTAATTTATAGACCCTGCATGTGTCTTGATACTGACTGACCCAAGTGTCCGTGTCTCCCTCTGGGACCAGTAAAACGCAACAGGACACCGGCCCGTCTGTCTCTTAAGTGTCACACCGTTCCAGGCTCGGTCGGCATGTAACCCTAAACACACTTCTATCATGGGCCACGTGCCCCGCTCGTCTCTTATCAACGTCATTGTCTTTGCAAACAAAGAGGATCGTTTACCGGTCCGCAGAGCGATGCTATTCTGAGTTAATGGGTCGCATAGTGTAAAGGCAACCCGATCCTCCTCTGGGTTACTCAGGGAGCGCTGCGGCTGACATTCTGGCTGATGATGATACGCCGGCCGGTCTGTGTTCTGTTGTAAGGGACACTGGGCTTCACAGGGGTTGTCAAAACAAGAGGGCCCCCGTCCTGGAGGATTACCCTGGCTGTCTGCACACACGCCAGGGACACGGTCAGCAGGAGGGAGGAGAGTGGAGGAGGAGGGCCTTTGTGAATGCGTGTGTGATTGTTTGTGTACGTGATTTTATATGTGATTGTGCATACTGTACAGTATATGTGTGTCTCTCTCTCTGTGTGTGTGTGTGTGTGTGTGTGTGTGTGTGTGTGTGTGTGTGTGTGTGTGTGTGTGTGTGTGTGTGTGTGTGTGTGTGTGTGTGTGTGTGTGTGTGTGTGTGTATGTGTGTGTGTGTGTGCGTGTGTGCGTGTGTGCGCGCGTGTGTGTGTGTGTGTGGGGGGGGGGACTTGAGGGATGGAAACAGCTCCAGAGATATAGAGGGTTTCAGTGGAATTGCGTTGCTAGGGGAACAGCTTGGACCCAAACGTTTTTCCCTCATCAGGAGGTAAACCTGGGTCCATTTAGGACGTTTAGGTTCTATGTTGTCAAGTTGAAACCACCTATAGACCAGGGGGAACGTGTCTCACGGCTCTTCTTATTGCTCCTCTTTTGCAAAGGAGCCATCAGACCCGAGAAAAGATTCACAGTTGACTATCAAATAAGGAAATCCTTTAGTTTTAGTTTAGATTTTGTTTGAATTGCAACTGATACTTCCACTTTTACGAGTCTGATAGTCTTTCTTTGAATGATTTGATTATACCAATGAAATATCCACCACATATCCACTCGTCCATAAATTATACGTCAGTTATGAAACTTGAGTGTCTTCCCTGAGGATGAAATCACAGGAGGATTCACTGAAACTCGCATGTATTTTAAACAAAGAGCTCACCACACACAAGGAGGCTGAGTCGCTCTTTATCACACAAGGAGGCTGAGTCGTTTCCTTTTTCTTTATCACTCCATTATTGTCTTAAAGTGTAAGTAAAGACTTGGACAACACATTTTGTATTGACCTTTTCAAACTTGACAAATGGGCCACTGCTTATTTCCTGTTGCAATGTTTGCTCATACAATAGCTGACAGGAAATAAACAAGGGGCCAAGCTGTTGCCCTGGCAACGGAATGGCAGCGGGATTCTTCTGAAAAGGTTCACTAATTTAGTACAGTCTAATAGTTCCCTACTGTAGTGTTTCAAGATGAAATGGGCAGTGGTGGAAAGTATCTTTACTCAAGTACTGTACTTAAGTACAGTTTCAAGCTATTTTACTCCACTACATTTCAAATGAAATATTGTACTTTTTACTCCACTACTTTTATCTGAACCCATCACTTACTAGTTACTTTCAAGAAAAGGATTTTGCATTATGACAAAACTGAGGAAAACAAAAACAAACCCAGTGAACCAACTAGGCTGCAGTAAAAAACTAAAAACCAGATTTACAAACATAAAGACAGAAAACACTCTCATCAGAGACAAGCTGGATGTGGCCAATTACTTAAACATTTTCTTTACAAACATAGCCACAACGCTGGTTAATAAACTACCCTCCCACTCAGGGAATTTTGGGGTAGAACACATCATAGCCTTCTACAAAAACCTAGGGGTCCGCAAAGACAACTTCAAACTTGAAATGGTAACGAAAGGTTATCCTATAACCTAGTTATATGAATACTGGCAGAGCGTCTCGCTCTTCGCCATAATGAGATATCTCTTATCTCCTAGCACCTACTGTGCTCATGAACAAACAATTGCACCCATGCACGTGACCAGGCCACGCCCCAGCGTCCTCCTATAAGACGCCGGACATGGTCACACTCTACCTTCCTCGGAAAAAAAAGTTTCCAACATTGAAAACCCAACCAAGGGACCTCAGGGCGCTAAGAGCGAGACGCTCAGCCAGTATTCATATAACTAGGTTATAGGATAACCTTTCGTTATATTATCATACTGGCCAATAGTGTCTCGCTCTTCGCCATAATGAGATATGGGGCAGAGCAGACCCGTGGCCCGACAAGTGTACCCCCTGAGTGCCCGCAAGCCCTACTACCAGGGGGGAGGAGAGTCCTGTCCACCCGCACGTCCTAGCGAAGGGGGGGAAGCAGTCAACTCCACCAAAGTGCGAAAAAAAGGGAACCAGAAACCCCTAAAAGCGCACAGTACAGGCGGGACCACGTGTGACACATCACCCCGTGGCACACACCCACACACCCCTGCTAACCCACTAACTGGTGGGACGCAGGGGAGGTCCCAGACCTCAGAACCGCCTGGGAGACAGAACCCCCAGTCATGTCCATGAAGGTAAAACTTAACGAAGGGACCCGGGGAGGACCAGGAGGCCGCAGCACAGATGTCCTCCACCGAGGCCCCCCCTAACAAGGCGGCAGAGGCCGCCACTCCACGGCATGTCCCCATGAGAAGCGAAACATGGGGCCGCTTGTGCTTCATTCAAGGCACGCGGCCCGCAGCCAAAGGAAACAAATCAGAGCCCTTATCCCGCTGGTGTTGGGGGGGGGGAGTGACCGGAGAGCGAGCCAGACACAGCTAGACGGCGATGGTTTTTTAGGGTGTGCTCATCTAATGTAGCCGATCCCTCGGCCACCAAGGCTGTCGGCCTTGTGATCACCTGCTGTCTTTGTGTCCAGGGTACCTCAGGCGGGGGAAACATGGCCGCTGGTTGAGGGCCTCGTCACAGCCGCTGGCGAGGCCGCGCACTCACCTTCTGGCTGCACAGTGTGAGGCGGTGTGGTGCCTAGGTCAAATACCGCCTGCGCTCCTGCGGAAAGACCAAAGTCCCTCTGCAGAGATTCACAAAAAGCACACCAGCCCTAGGCCTCAGCCCATCCACCCATGAAATGGTAAACAAGCCCCCGTCAAAACTCGGCGGGGAACAAGAACGGAGACCCAGCATTGTAGCATTAGCATTAGCCGCGCGCACTAGGATAGCTGGGAAAACACCCAAAACAGAGTCATGACGACCATGTTTCCCCAAATATCCTGCCCCTCTCGCCAATACACAACTTGGCTGTCTCACGGGACAACGAGCAGTATTAGAAAATGCTAGCATTAATCTCCGGCGAAAACCCAACATTGTGTAATTTTTCTCTGCATTTCATAACAACTAGTTCATGGAGTGCACTGCAGCGTCCATGTTGGAAACAAAAAAGAGGGAGGTAGAGTGTGACCATGTCCGGCGTCTTATAGGAGGACGCTGGGGCGTGGCCTGGTCACGTGCATGGGTGCAATTGTTTGTTCATGAGCACAGTAGGTGCTAGGAGATAAGAGATATCTCATTATGGCGAAGAGCGAGACGCGATTGGCCAGTATGATAATATAACAACAGATGAAGTACTCAAAAAACTGAGCGCCCTCCAATCTAACAAGGCCACTGGCCATGACAATATCCCCTCCAAACTCCTCAGAGACTCAGCAGCCGCCATCACCCCAGTCATCACCCACATAATAAACCTCTCCATAAAACAGGGACACGTCCCCAAAGACTTCAAAATTGCGAGAGTGACCCCCCTGCACAAAAAATACAGCAAATTAGACCCAGGTAACTACCACCCTGTTTCTATTCTTACCTCCATCTCGAAAGTCATGGAAAAAATAGTCCAATCTGGCTTCAGAACATCCCACTCCACTGACACATGCCTTCTCTATTTGAACGACCACATCAAACAAGAGGTGGACGCGGGCAAATAATGCGGCATGGTCATGCTGGACCTCCAAAAGGCTTTCGACACTGTCAATCACTCCATTCTAATTGACAAGCTAAAAACAATTGGTTTTTGATAGTTCATCAGTGAGCTGGATGCAATCCTACCTGGGGGGAGAGAACAGATGGTGGAGGTAAACTGTACACTATCCCCCCCCTCCCATTGAGCTGTGGTGTTCCACAAGGAAGCATACTAGGACTGCTACTGTTCCTAATTTATGCAATTGACATGTTATCAGCTTGTGACTGCAACTTGTTCCTGTTCGTGGACAACTCAGCCCTGCTGGTCTCTGACAGGGACAAGTTACACGTTGAAAAAGCCCTCAGCTCTGAACTTGGCAGAATCTGCACCTGGCTCGCTGATAAACTATCATTACACCTGGGTAAAACAGAGTCCATTCTCTCATAAAATAACAAACTCAGCGAGGCCAACGGCTTCTCTGTTACAGTGGGTGACAATATTGTCACAAGTGTAGCAGGGTGGATTATCCCTGCTTCGTGGGAACGGGTGTGCACAGTCACTGGGTAGCGAGACACAGTAGAACTATGGGGCCCGGGATTTACGAACCTGGTCCGGTACTCTGGTCTTCCTCTCCCGTCCAGGGCGGTCAGCAGTACTCCCCAACACGCTCTCACTTCCCCCCAGTTACTCCTCTAGCACCCTCCCACACCTAGTGACTGGATTGTAAATAAATAACTTGGTTCCCCCCGCAAGCAGTACCCTCCCTCGTAAACCCTAGAAACCTTACAGTAGAAAAGGGAAGGTTGAATAGGAAGGGATTAATAGTATATATGTTACCCGCATCAAAGAGGGTTAGGATTAGGCACAGTAAAAGACACACACACCGTGCTCCCATTCAGTTTGTTATTATTGCACCATTGTTATCGTTACACAATAGTTACAGTCTGGTATCCATGTAATTACACCCTAGGCACCAAGTGCTCTCGCTGTAAACAGACTAAGTGCTGCCCACGTCTGGGCTAGACACAGTACCAATACCTTCCCTAAGGGTTTACATATACTGCTCTAGTACTCCCAACTATGGGGGAAGAAGGGAGGACATGAGAAAGGAATAGAAGGGTTCACTGAATGGGAATTTACTATAAATAAACATACACGTTATTACACTTAAATAAAAGGAAAGAAATCAACAAGTGGGCCCACAAAATACCAAACAGAAGTCCTATCTTAATGCAGGCATATATTGTTTGGGGTTCCCCTTATGAACTGTAATAGCAACGCTGACTTTGCCCGCGGGCTGCACCACACTGTGTACGGTGTAAGGCTCCGGAGCATAGACGCTCATTTATACTCATCCAAAATGGCCGCCTCGCCGCGCCACTGTTGTCCGGAAGGCAAGATGGCGTCGAGCACTCTCGGCGAGGACACTAGCAGGCGGAGCTGGAGCAGAGAGGCAGTGCTGGCTGAGAGCGTGTGCGGGGCGACGACGACCTCTGCTGGACGGGGCGAACTCTCGTATCCTGCAGGCAGCCTGGTGCAGATCTGGTCGCAGGTAGCCGGGGCAGACTGGTTGCAGGCAGCCGGAGCAGACTGGTTGTAGGTCCACGTGTGTATCTGGGCTTGCATTCTATACCGTCACACTGCTACTGTAACCCGACTACTATGGACTCAGATATGCTGTTAGCCGCACGCTACTTATACCGCCACACTACTACTGTAACCCGACTATTATGAACGTTAGTACTTTGTTCTGTACCGTTTGCTCACACACTATCGCTGGTACTTCTAGGATATCACGTCAACTAGCAAGTACTTCCTATCACCCGTCGCTATCCCCCGGGGCCCTTCAACATAACTTCTGCAACAGGGCTCTTCCAGAGCACACGCCCGTTGCGACTGTTCATGGTCAAGTTCACTGCCGAAGAGACTGCTTCCTCGCACTTCCGTCCACTTCCTTCTCCGTCTCTCACGTACGCTCTCTGTCTTCCACCGCCCCCTGCTGGTCGCCTACTAGCTCCACAGGGAAAAGGATTGTAGAATAGAATCCAGTAATGCCGTTTATAATCCATATTTCGGCCGGTAGAAGAAGGAGGGACTCGCATCATTGTTCGTGAGAATATCAATGATGTCTTTGTGCACAAAGGGGAAGTAGAAGATTACGTTAGCACTTCTGAATAATAGAAGAATATTCAGGCTGCTACATTTCCCCCCACTTTGAACTTGCTAAGTCCTCTGCAAGTTAACTCAATGAAACACCAACCAACGCATGCATGAAAACGGTCCTGAGACCAACAGTTTCACACAAAGATCGACAAGCACACACTATGCTAACAGTTTCACACACTCCTTCATGAGTTGGACACACTGTTCAACAAACAGACTCTTGAGCACGTAGTCCTGGCGATACCGAGCGGGTAGCCGACCTCTAGTGCTCCTCTGGGGCCGGATTGGTCCGACTCCCCCCTCTCAGCTCCCGTGTCCGTCTTCTTGCCCTCCCGGGTAACAACACGAGAGGATGTAGGAGGGGTGGAGTCACCAAGGGGGGAATCATCAGACTCGGAAGAGCTCTGTGCAGGTTCATGCATCCTCCGGGGGATCTGCGCGCGCTTCCCCCCGCCTCGGGCAGTCCCGTAGGTGTATGTCCTGGGGTCCAATCCCTCGGGACCACGTCTCGAGCCGGGGCACACCGTGTACACTGTTGCCTCCAGGCCTTCACCTCGGCCGCCATCCCTGTCCAGTAATAGCCCCGCCCCATTAACGCTAGTGTCCAGCGTTCGCCCAAATGTCCCCCAAGGACATGTTGAACCTCATATACGTGCCGCCGCAGCACCCCCGGCACCACCAACTGGAGTATCTCTTCTCCCCCTCGAGGGTCACTAACTCGCCTGAATAGTACCCCATTCTGCAGACGGAACCGTTCCCACTGCCCGTAGAGCTTACGTATAAGCGACCTCGCCTCTTGCAGTCGCACTCCGTCGGGGCAGCTCCCCTTCATCACCGCCTCTCGTACAGGCCCCACCTCCGGGTCCTCCCCTTGGAACCGCCGTAACTTGTCCCAGCTATAGCCGCTGTCTCCCTTCTGAGCCGTTATCTGCCTGGCGCCGACCACTGGGACCTCCGACGTATTGGTCCGCTTCTCGGGGCTCCGGCGAGCACGGACGGGGGTCGGCCGACCCCGCGCAGCCCGGAGCAAGCAAGCCCGAACTTCCTCCGCCGAGATCGTTACATAACCTTCGCTGTTGACTTCCGGCGGCTCCCGTGGGCTCACCTCTTCGGTTGGCCTTGCGACCAGGGCGGGGGCCTGTGACGGCCCGGCCCGCGCTTTGGGCCTCCGGCGGGCACGAACGCCTTCCGCTGGGATCGCTAGAACGTCCCTTGCGGTGTCTACTACCTCTGGTCCTGGTCTCATTGGAATGAGCGCCCGGGCACCAGCGCGTCCCCCGGGCCGGCCACCTTGGTGGCGTATCATCCGGCACGTCACCACACTTCGCTCTCCGGCCCCTTGTCTGGCGGTCGCCAGGTCGGACGACCCGCCGGCTGCTGTGTGGGTGGCGCCCTGTACTGGTGGGAAGGGACCCTCACCGCCCGGTGCTTCCTTCGGGCGCGGTTCTCCCATCGCGCGGGGGCACTCGCGACCGATATGGCCGGGCTGTTGACAGGTGTAGCAGATCAGCCTCCCATCCTCGCTCCGGCGGGGTAGTCTGCGCGGGGTAGAGGGCACGTCTCCCCTCCGGCGAAGCCTCTCTGGGGCGTGTCTCGCTCCTGTTGGAACGCCTGGAATAGCTGCTCCATGCACGCGCCCAACTGCTCCTGGCCGGCGAAGAGCTGTCGGATGGAGTGCGGCTAGGTCCAGCGGTGGCTCGCATCTCTCCACGGCGACGCCGTGTATCACGCCCCAGGACCACCTCCTCTTCGGACCAGTCGATCGCCGCCTTCAGTACCTGGGGAAACGGCCGCGTCTCATCCTCCCTCATGTACTTCCGCATTTCTCGCCTCAGGGTCTCGTCTCGGAGACCCACCACAAACTGCTCCTACAGCAGGGCGGCGGCGACGGTGACCTGTGTAGGCGCCCGACGTTGTATATGTAAGGGTTTACATATACTGCTCTAGTACTCCCAACTATGGGGGAAGAAGGGAGGACATGAGAAAGGAATAGAAGGGTTCACTGAATGGGAATTTACTATAAATAAACATACACGTTATTACACTTAAATAAAAGGAAAGAAATCAACAAGTGGGCCCACAAAATACCAAACAGAAGTCCTATCTTAATGCAGGCATATATTGTTTGGGGTTCCCCTTATGAACTGTAATAGCAACGCTGACTTTGCCCGCGGGCTGCACCACACTGTGTACGGTGTAAGGCTCCGGAGCATAGACGCTCATTTATACTCATCCAAAATGGCCGCCTCGCCGCGCCACTGTTGTCCGGAAGGCAAGATGGCGTTGAGCACTCTCGGCGAGGACACTAGCAGGCGGAGCTGGAGCAGAGAGGCAGTGCTGGCTGAGAGCGTGTGCGGGGCGACGACGACCTCTGCTGGACGGGGCGAACTCTCGTATCCTGCAGGCATCCTGGTGCAGATCTGGTCGCAGGTAGCCGGGGCAGACTGGTTGCAGGCAGCCGGAGCAGACTGGTTGTAGGTCCACGCGTGTATCTGGGCTTGCACTCTATACGTCACACTGCTACTGTAACCCAACTACTATGGACTCAGATATGCTGTTAGCCGCACGCTACTTATACCGCCACACAGGGCCGCCTGGGAGAAATGCGAGGCCCTGTGCGAGATTTAAACGCGAGCCCCCCCCCCCCCCCCCCCCCCCCAAAAGGTAATTTTTTTTTTATTTTTTATTTTTATATACAGTCAACATATTCTTAAATAATAGCGCTGCCCGAGGCTGGGCATGATACAGTCAACATATAGCAAGAGAGAGAGCGAGAGAGAGCTCCCGTTCTACAGTCAATATACAGTGTACAGAGAGAGAGAGAGAGAGAGAGAGAGAGACACACATTGGAAAGAAATTGAAATGCTATTTGGCCCTAAACAGAGAGTACACAGTGGCAGAATACCTGAGCACTGTGACTGAAGATCCTTGACTAGGTACAGACTCAGCGAGCACAGCCTAGCCATCGAGAAAGGCCGCCATAGGCAGACTGTGTGTGTTAGAAAGAGAGAGAGAGAAAGCATGTGTGTTTGTGTGTTAGAGAGAGAGAGCATGTCTGTGTGTTGTGTGTGTGTGTGTTAGAGAGAGAGCATGTATGAGAGAGAGATAAGCAAAGATGAGCCCCTAAAGGATATTCAACTTTTAATGGAAGAACAAAACAGAAGGAAAAGATAACTTCACAAAGGCAACATGAATATACATAGATCCAAAAGGACAAAGATCAACACTTAAATCCAAAGAGAAGAGGGTCTATACCAGAGAAAACAAAGTAGCAAGGAGCCAAGGGCCGACATCAGCTAAATAGGCTAACTGCAAATAGAGTAGCCAGGTACTGACACCAGGCCACACACAGCTTTGGCCAACGCTACCCAAGCTACACAAACGACCAAGACAATTCACACACAGCACATGTCGTATCTCCAAATGTTGTGAAGTAACATATGTTTTGCCTGGAAAAAAACATCGTTATTAACAAAAGATTTGGGAGGGGAAGGAAGGAAGAGTGGGGTAATGTCCAATGGACATCTTACCTGCACCAAGGAACGCAGGGCGAAAGGCCGCAACACAGGTCTCCACGTTGACGAAAGGCCTCTCGCTGGCGGGACAAAAAGAAGCTATGGCCGGAGCCCTGTCATGGTGCAGGCCCGACTACATCTTCTGTCAAAGATGATGTCGTAGTCAGAGTGCCAGGGCCCCCTGCTATTCTCACAGCTAATGTCAATGGTCGTAGCACAAGCTAACAGCTAACTCTAGGCTAACTGATAGCATCAAACTAACGTTCCCAGCCGAGCGCAGCCGGCAGCTAACGTCGTAGCTAAACAGCTAACTGGCTAACAGTTAGCTCAACCCGGCTATCGCTAACCATTAGCTAACGCAGAAGCAAGCTATGCGGCTACCACTGAAAAACTGTACAACGTGAGAAAAGCAATACAGGCCAACACTTCAGACAGCCGCTGTGTTTTCCTCTTCTCATACGAAGAGAGAAGGGAAAAAGAAGGCAATACACGTTCCACTACAGAGTGGTGTTTACCATAGCGGTGCCGGCAACAAGTCCAGGCCACACACCGTTAGCTACTAGTACTACAACAGCTAGTCGGCCCGGTTGGCTCCCGAGAGAGAGAGAGAGAGAGAGAGAGAGAGAGAGAGAGAGAGAGAGAGAGAGAGAGAGAGAGAGAGAGAGCGAGAGAGATATCCACGGCGGGAATAGAATAGAGTGCATTAAAAACTCACCAAACGTCCAAGAGGATGGAGACAACCGCGTGGAGTTGACGAAGTTCATCTGCCGAACGACCATCCTCTTCATCTTTGCATAACAATGCTGCACGCGCTGTCTCTAGGTTAGCTAACGCTAGTTAGCCTTTAGCTAAGCTAGCTACTAGCCGACATCATCATGGCTATATCCCGACTGAACCACACGTTAGCACTCAATATTATAACGTAGCTAAAGCTAACTAGCTGTCCCTGTCTTTAGCCGGGATGGCTAGCCTGACTGAACTGTCTAACATGCAACAACTTTCATCTTCAATCCATCTGCCGAACGATGTCCTCTTCATCTTGGCTGGCATAACCTCCAATGCTGCACGCGCGAAATAGCCAGAGGCTAGTGATGGGTCAATCGAATCGCTCACGTCTGGCAATGAGTCGGTTCACGCCCCCCCCCCCCCCCCCCCCAGCACGCACACAGACACACACAATGAACTCAACAGACGCTACCTTACCTGTAACCCCTCCCCTCATTGAAACCAATTCTGTTGCCTGCAGAGCATCAGAGCTGCCTGCAGAGCCTCAGAGCCAGGAACAAGTCAGACACATTCTACAAACGTGTCTAATGTGAAATATATAAGCATATAAGCAAAACTAGATTTTAGGTCTGTGATGAAAAAGGGCCTCGCGGGAAGGGGGACATCGCAAAAAAAAATAAAAAAAATAAAAAAAATAATAAATAAAAATAATAAATAAAAAAAAAAAAAAATTATTTTTTTTTATTTTTTTTTGTGCGAGGCCCCCCTTCCCGCGAGGCCCGGTGCGACCGCACTGCTCGCACACCCCCTGAGGCGGCCCTGCCGCCACACTACTACTGTAACCCGACTATTATGAATGTTAGTGCTTTGTTCTGTACCGTTTGCTCACACACTATCGCTGGTACTTCTAGGATATCACGTCAATTAGCAAGTACTTCCTATCACCCGTCGCTATCCCACGGGGCCCTTCAACATAACTTCTGCAACAGGGATCTTCCAGAGCACACGCCTGTTGCGACTGTTCATGGTCAAGTTCACTGCCGAAGAGGCTGCTTCCTCGCACTTCCGTCCACTTCCTTCTCCGTCTCTCACGTACGCTCTCTGCCTTCCACCGCCCCCTGCTGGTCGCCTACTAGCTCCACAGGGAAAAGGATTGTAGAATAGAATCCAGTAATGCCGTTTATAATCCATATTTCGGCCGGTAGAAGAAGGAGGGACTCGCATCATTGTTCGTGAGAATATCAATGATGTCTTTGTGCACAAAGGGGAAGTAGAAGATTACGTTAGCACTTCTGAATAATAGAAGAATATTCAGGCTGCTACACAAGGAAAGATGAAATTACATACCTGGGTTCCATCCTAGAGGCAAATCTTTCCTGTGACAAAATGGCAACCAATGTAATCAAAAAAGTCAACCAACGAACAAGATTCTTGTACCGGATCTCCTCTCTGGTAAACAAGAATACCCTGAAGACTCTGGCAGGAGCACTCAATCAAGGGTACTACGACTATGCTTGCACCTCATGGTACCAACGCACCTCAAAGGCACTAAAAACAAGATTACAAACATCACAAAACAAACTGGTCAGACTACTGCTTGTATGATTTGCTTTACTTTAAACAAACTTAACACATTAACCTTAAAAGGGATAGCAAAGGGGTGGGGGGGAGAAAAATAAATGGGAATATTCCAATCATGGACAACCTGTTGTAGAGCGTGAGCATACCCTACAATTTCGACCCTCATACTGCAATGTGTAATGTGATGATACTAATAAGAAGAGATTATAAAAAAAATCGTGATCGTCGTTAAATGATTTATGTAGTATGGGTGATATATAGATCAGAGCAGTTTGCATCGATAATAATAAACAAAAACGCTGAAACTCACGGCAGCCTCCTCTTACCGTTGGGCGATGATACTGGAGCAAACAGATCCCAGTTATGTGATGGGGATCGAGGCGATCCATTTCCGGTTTGTATAATACTAATACACGCCCAAATCATGTGGATTATTGAGTTATGGCAGCGATCCATATCCACGGTGTGTGGCTAGAGTCCTGGGATGATATGCGAGTGGCTGGACGGATTTAGGAGACGCACCAATATGCAACAGGCATATCCGGTTTGGCAACTCGCCGATCATCCACCAGGTGGCAGTGTTGAAGCGTTGCAGAGTTGTGCTGAGTCCCACAGCATCATACAAGGCTCCGTGAGTGAAATATGAATACCATGGCGAAAATATGAAATATGATCACAATAACGTCGTACGCCGTGATCTGGCAGAATTCGCATGAACTTGAAACCCGTTGTATGACGTTATTGGCGGAGAAAGTGTCATGCGGGCCGAAAAGTAGCAATTTTTGTTTTTGTTTTTGAGGACTGCATACCTTTTTTGCAAACCAAAATACTATACTTTATACTTATAGCACATGCATAAGCCTGGTCTCTTTTGAAAGATAACATTCTGAAGTTTATGATACAATAAAGAAAGATCACTTTTAGTGCTAATGAAATAGAGTAACATAGGTCTGAACTTGAGTTGTAGAAAAACTTGTTACTCAAGTTTTTCTGTAGTAGTTAGTAGTCCAGAAGTAGTATTTCCCCAGAAATTCGTATGGCTTAAAAAACTCCAGAGATCCATAGTGCATTAATTCGGCGGTTTTTCTCTTCCTGTTTTCGCTCATGACATTTTAACCTAGATCCCTGATTTGTACATCCCCAGATGGGGTATCATTGGAAAGCCACACTCATTGGCTACAAACCTGTCCAATCATTTTTGCGATCACCAAATGATTGACGGAACTAGAGCCCCAAGAGTTGGGAGTAGTATTTGCACAATATCGTGTACTTTGCGCAAGCCTCAAATATCGGTATGTAACTCGAGAACCACTGAACGGATTTTGTCACCTGAAAGGGCTATCGACAAGCAACAAATGGGTCTTTAATTCTATATATATTGTATTAAAAAATATGCACACCGAGCCACTAGAGGGCCCTTGCAGCTTAAGAGGTCACTTTAACATAACCTTTAATCAGAGCAGCATAATTGGACCACATAACACTTTAACATAACCTTCAATCAGAGCAGCATAACTGGACCACATACCACTTTAACATAACCTTTAGAGGTCAATAGATTGAGGATTGAATGCTCCCAAGCACTGGAATACACAAACGTAATTTGAATGTGTACTTTTACTTTAGATACTTAGGTACATTCAATAGCAAATACTTCTCTACTTTTAATTAAGTTGAATTTGAATGGAGTACTTTTACTTTTACCAGAGTACTCATATCTGGGTATTTCTACTTTTACTTAAGTAAAGGAACTGTGCACTTCTTCCACTACTGGAAATGGGTGAGTTTCTGACCCTACCACAGGCACAGCCCCCGTTGTGTTGTGTGCGTAGCAGTAAGGAAGTCATGACCTTGAATGTGTTGCTCTCTCAGTTCCATTGTTGTCCCTGTGACCTGTGCCACCGCACACATGCACGGTCACATGCACACTTGCACACACATGGATGCATGCATGTATGCAGGCATGCACACACACACATATACATACACACACACGTGTATATGCAGGCACGCTCTCTCACACACGCACGCACGCACGCACGCACGCACGCACGCACGCACGCACGCACGCACGCACGCACGCACACACACACACACACACACACACACACACACACACACACACACACACACACACACACACACACACACACACACACACACACACACACACACACACACACACACACCCGCATGACCACACAGCGAGGCCAAGACTGTCTCCAGAGGCCCAGGGGTCTCATTGTCACATCCATTTACCACTATTTAGGAATCACACTGGGGGGCTTTCAAATGAACTGCACCCATCTAACCACCCCCCATCTAGACCCGGACTCTACTGGGATACTATAAAGAAAAGAAAAAAGGGATCATGATATTTCTAAAAATGTATCATGGTATTTCCATCAATGCAATGATGGTAGTGATGGCAATGATGGTAGTGACCACAACATGATGGAGACATCATGATATTACCATCAGTATCTTGGTTTAACTTATTATACCATGGTATTATTTAAATTGGATCGTACCATGGCATTATTTAAATTGGATTATACCATGGTATTATTTAAATTGGATTATTTCATGGTATTATTTAAATTGTATCATACCATGGTAATATATACATTGGATTATACCATGGTATTATTTAAATAGGATTATACCATGGTATTATTCAAGTACAAGTGACTTTTACCAAGGCATGTACTAGCCTATATATACTGTAAATGTGCATCTGTATGTTACTTGATTTTGTATTTGGTCTAAACTCTATATAGTATATCAAGTCAAAATTCATATTTATTTGTATAGTTCAATATCACAATACATGTCTCAATGGGCTTCACAGCCCACAGTGAAGCAACACCCCCTGACAGGGCCGGACTGGGGAAATAATTCATACCGGGAGATATAGCGCGAAATATAGCCCCAGTCAGGCCACTTTTTAAGCGGGGGGTCTGGGGGTCCCCCACCAGGATTTTTTTTGTTACAAAGACTTAATTTCCTGCATTCTGGTGAATTTTAGTGCATGTGAATCACAAACTAATGAGCCAACAATTGCTTAGTACAATGTACTGTTATGAACCTCAAATAAAACTGTTGTGGCACTAGCAATGCTACTCTCTCCACCTTCAAAAAGAAAAAAGCAAGAGCACAACATATTTGTCTATTTATTATTATAATACAGTTAACCACTCTCTCCACCTATTCAAACAGAGCAAGAGCACAATACCATATTCACTTTACTGATGCACTACCCATCAATAGTTAAAATAGCCCTTACACAAACATTAAATAACAGACCTTTCATTATTACAAAACTACCTGGCTCACTGCCTGGCTGTTACAGTATTCTGCAGAGTGCCATCTGCCATTCCATTCGCCGCCTCCACTGTCAATCAGTTGTATCGCCTGGTCCCGCCTCCACCAATCACAAGCGGCAGCACGGCTCCATTGTGTGTGTGTGATCCGAGGGAGAGAGTCAGATAGTTCTCCAACTCTGTCGCAGACAGTGAAATCCTGGTTGTTCCCCACCCACCTAGGTTATCTAACTATCGCGCCGCGCCGCCGCCACAACTAGAAACAATGGCCTGGCAAAAAAAATAATAATAATAATAAAAAAAAAATTATACTTTTTTTTAATTTTTTTTTTTTTTTTTTTTTTTTTTATCTGTGCAGGCCAGGCCACCGGGAAAACTCCCGGTGCTCCCAATGGCCAGTCCGGGCCTGCCCCCTGACCCTAACCTGACCCTCAATGAAGACAAGGGAAAACTCCCACTCCTACGTATATCTCTATATGCCAATATGTATAGGGACACCTTTTAACTCATTCCCCATCAACAACGAGTTTACTCGTTATTGGGTGCCAATCGTTGAACGGCAACAACGAGTATACTCGTTATTTGATAGTTTTTCCTTTTATTCGATATTTGTATTCATTATTCATCCAGGGACCTTGGTGTTACCATAGGGAATGAGTCTGAGGTCGCCAAAGTGCAATACCGGCCGCATCCAGCTAGACGGCGGTATCGAGCACCCTTTGTAACCTTGTATCTTGGCCTGTGGAATGGCCAAATGTCTCCGGTTTCACTTTTCCTTGTCGGGGCGAGGCGAGCGGTTCTCCCGGTTCCATTGAAGTGCGTCAATAATATCCTCGATCCATATGTTGTGGTGGATTATGCCGTGGACCAAATGGACATTGGATGTACCAGATGGCGATCAAACAATTGGTATATTATTTTTGGAATACTCCCGATCACAGGTAAGGACGATCTGATGTAAACTTTTGCTTGATCCTGCAATGCTTTTATACCGATCGGGCTGATAAGCGGTTTTAGTGTTCAATACGAATGCCGTTACTGACAATCAAATAATCAGAAACGACCCCCTCCCCCCCCTTTCATGCATTCATGATGGGACATAATACCTATGATAATACCTGGGAGACAGAACCCCCGGTCATGTCCATGAGGTAAAACCTTACAAAGGGGCCCGGGGAGGACCATGAAGCTGCAGCACAGATGTCCTCCACCGAGGCCCCACCCAGGAGAGCGGCAGAAGCAGCCACCCCACGAGTGGAGTGCGCCCTGACGCCCCCAGGGGGATCCTGCCCAGCCAACGTGTAGCAGAGGGTAATGCCCTCGCACAACCAATGGGACAGGCGCTGCTCCGACAGTGCCTTACCAGCACGAGCCCCACCGTAACAGACAAAGCTGGTCGGTAACCCTGAAGTCCTGAGTACGGCTGAGGTAAATCCCCAAGCACGGACTGGACATGACAGGTGAAGGCCCGCATCTAACTCACTAGTGTGAGGAGGAGGACGAAACGCCTGAACCACAATATCCCGGGAGCGGAAGGAACCCCGGATATTCTTAGGCACGAAAGCAGGATTAGGTCGCAGAGTGACACCGCAATCGGCCCGAAAAGACAGGCACTCTGGACGTACCGAGAGAGCACAGAGCTCACCTACGCGTTTAGCGGAAGTGACAGCCAGTAGGAACGCGGTCTTGAAGGACAGCTGTCCCAACGGCGCCTGCTCGAGCGGCTCAAACGGGGCCAAGGACAACCGACCGAGGACCAATTGAAGATCCCAAGTCGGAGCCAAGGAGCGTTGCACCCGCTTAACGCGTCGAGCGCCAAGCAGGAAACGCTTCACAAGAGGGTGGCTGAACAAGACATCCCCTCAAACCCCTCATGATAGGAGGATATAGCTGCTGCATATACCCTCACCGTCGAAGCCGACAGTCTATCAAGGAGAGACTGGAGGTAACTAAGGACAGCATCCAGGGGGCAGGAGACTGAGTCCCGGCCCCCCGCCTTACACCACACTTGGAACATACGTCATCTGCCCGCGTAAGCGCGACAGTGGAGGGAGCATGCACATTCCAGATGGTAACACCATCAGGATCAAGAACCTGCGCCCCTCAACGTACCCGTCCCAACAACTGACCTAACAGATGTATGGGGAAGAATCCCTGGCGGCACGGCATCGGTCCCAGACCTGCCTGGCCATGTCCAGACGTAATCCTCACCCGTCAGGATGAGGACCGCCCCGCGACAGTACACCTGCACCCACATTCTCCCTGCCGGGGATGTGGGGAGCCCTCAGGCCGCGCAGATGGAGGACGCCCATAGCCAGCCGCCCGCCGCCTGGTGCAGACAGGGGGAGCGTACTCCTCCCTGTCTGTCGATACACAACACTGACGTCGTATCGTCCGTCCTGACCAACACCATTTGTGGACCAGAAGGACCGCTTTCAACACCAACACATTGAACGTAGCGCAGACCGGGCAGCATGGTTTGCCAGCTGCCCCCTACTGCGTTGGCCCAACGCGTCACCAGCGAGGGAGGCGTCGGTGAAAACGCGACGTGAGACAGCGCCGTAACCGTCCTAGGACGGAACCTCCCGAGCGTGTTGACAACACGCTCTGAGATGGATGCCCATAGCCCTCCAACTGTTGACTGGGAAGAGGAATACTCTACATCCAGTCTACAGCAACCCCAGGCTGGTAGAGACCTGCCTGGTACGAGACCTGACGATCCACCTTGACCGCGAAGGACCAGAACGTCATCAGGGCAGAACACTCCGTAACCCCGGACGACGCAGAGGCCCCAGTGCGGCCTCCACGCACTTGGTGAAGATGCGGGGAGCCAGAGAAAACCGAACGGCAGCCTCTGGTACTCATACGCTAACCCTGCAAAGGAAGCGTAGGTAAGCCCTAGGATGGAAGATCAGGGATGCGCATACGCATCCTACAGGTCTATGGAGGAGAACCAGACCCCCACCTGACAGTGTTCAACAGGTAGGAGACGATCCAAAAAATGCTGAACCTTCCCATGGGACAGGTCCAGCCTGGGTCTTACACCCCTCCCTCCCGACTTCTCGGGCAGAGAACACCGGGAGGAGAACGCCACGACGATGGCTTGCTTCGTCCACAGAGATTGGATCTTGTTGACCAGAGCTGTCACAGCTGGAGACCCCGACAATAGGGTCTGTACCAAACCTGAAAACGGGTGGGGTTGTGTAAACACAAGTCCCCGCCTCAGCGTTCTCTCCATCCACCTCGACATATGGTACTGCCGTAGTCATATGTGACGACACTCCCAACGCACCCGCCGTCACGTGGCGCAGGTCCGCCAGGAACTGTAGATAGTTGGCCCGGTCCCCCCGCTGTGCGTAGCCAAAACTGGAACCGTGCGAGGAGCGCGTTCCGTGTCGGAACACCTGACCCTGACACCACCCACGAGGCAATCGCACCCAAGGGGGAACCCCGACAGAAAGGGCCGGTCTGATATGGGGGGCTTCCGATGAAAAAAGCCCCCCCACTGAACACCCCTCCAGAACATGCTGAAGGAGTTGTTCTGCAGCCGGACATGCAAGGTGTAAGGCCCCCATGGGTTCCTACACACCGTAGCCCTGCAGTGATATTACTACCACCCCAAATCATGTGAGCTGCGACCACTTGCCAATATTTCAGGAGTGGGAGGCACCAACATGATACCTGGCCTGGCGAAGGCGAGGCCGGGGAAGCCCGCACTGTGTGCCTCAAAAGGTTTCGAGCCCCCCTGCTGACAACACTTAAGTTGACAGACGTAACACCAGGCTCAACCAACACAGTTCAAGGTGTGGGAGCCGCTTGACAGCACAACATTCTCACGGACAGACCCAGGCTCAGCCATAAACTGGGTGTCAGCCCCTGTCCCCATGAGAAGCGAAAAAGGGGGGCCGCCCGCGCATCAACGAAGGCACGCGGCCCGCAGCCAAAGGAAACAATCAGAGCCCACTTCTTCCGCTGGTGTTGGGGAAGGGAGTGATCGGAGAGCGGGCTGCTCGCGGCAGGACGGTGACGGCTTGTTTGTTCAAGCCGAACCCATCCTACATGGCCGATCCCTCGGCCGCCAAGGCTGTCGGCCTTGTGGACACCTGTCGAATCAACGCCCAGGATACCTCTGGCGGGGGAAAAACATGGCCGCCTGTCGAGGGCCCCGTCATCGCCGCTGACGAGGCCGTGCTCTCTCTTCTTCTGGCTGCGCGGTGTGAGGCGGTGTAGGGCCTAGGACAATACCGCCCGCGCTCCAGCAGAAGACCAAAATCCCCTGCGGAGAGGGGAACCCTGAGCGGTTCTAGCTTGCGGCTGGGTCAAAGCTAATAACGTCAACAACCTCGCGCGATGTGTCGACGTCGGCTGGCCCTCAAGGCCCCTCCACCAGACACAATTTTTTTAATAGAAAAAAACAGCAATTCGAACACAGTTCTAATCGTTGCCAATTCCATACCGTGGCGGTACAAGCCTTAACAGCCCACCAGCCACTCGCCAGGCCGACCCACCCATGGCGTCGGCCGGGCGGGGCATTGTTTCAATATGTCAAAAACAAAGGACTGATGTTAACACGGAGCACCAGTGGTGATTGCAAACAGCAACCTCCACTGTGGTGTGCACCATGAAAAGGTTAAATGAATAAAAGAACTAAACCACAAAATACTGTAGAATGAGCAAACCCATACACACAAAGTTAAGGGGAGATGGACCAGAGCGAACTAGTCCCGCCTTCATTCAAAATATTCACAACAGGACACCAGCCCTAGTTTAGCCCATTTACCAAAAAAGGTAAACAAAGCCCCCCCCTGCACTACTCCCCCAGTATACCGATTGAACTTCAGTATGAATGGTTGAGAGGAGAGAAAACTGTAGCAAGACAGACCTTCTCATAGCAGAGTGACAAAACGAAACAATAGCCCACTACACAGGGCCGCCTCAGGGGATGGGGGGCCTCGCGTCTAAAAACGCACAGGGCCTCACATTTCTCCCAGGCGGCCCTGCCCTTATACCACTGCAGCCTAGCGCGAGGCGATGTGGGACCCAAAACAACAATTGCCTGCGCACAGACACGCAATATGTTTACCATGTCGGCTGGACCCATAGCCCCACTACCCGACGCCAACCCAGATGGGAACACCGTTCAACAAACCCCGCCGGAACACAAGGTAACATACCTGGCTAGGAAACCTAGCCACGGCCTACCCTGTTGTCAACCCATTTACCCGAAAAAGGTAAATAGGACTCAGCAAAAAAACCCACAACAGCTACCGACTGACCTTCATTGATGAACCGGGCAAGAGGAGGGAGAGTGACAACATCTCACGGCGGAGACATTAGAACAGTGTAGCAATTAGCAGTAGTAATAGCATGCGGCATTAGCGATAGCATGTAGCATAGCATTAGATGTTTTAGCAGCACGCCCAAGACAGCTTGGAAACTGTTCCCTGCAGAGAACGTTCACCAAACCATCCTGCCCCCGGCGCCAACACACAACATGGTTGTGTAACAAAACAAACCAGCATTACTAACACTAATACCCATGCCTGAAGACACAGGGCCTACCTGAGTACAAGCTGGCCCGACAGCCAGTCTTGTACAGCTGAACCTCGATGTGCTGTCATCAAACGAGGAACATCAACATAGGCCCGTCGTGTCGCCGAAAAACATGCGTCGAAGATGCCAGGGGCCAGCAACCTCCGGTAAGCTTTCAACATTATGACTCTGATCTTTTCATCCTACTAGTTATGGTATGGTGCACGCATCCAAGTACGCTGGGACGAAAATAGAGGAAGGATGTGTGGTGACCAGAGTCACTGCTATATGGGCGGTGCCACCATGGGGGCGGAGCCCCATACAGGTGGGGTGCATGTAGTTTTTTGTTCGTGGGAGATACAATAGGTATCATAGGAGATAGGGATATCTCATAAGGCTCAGAGCGGGACGCGATAGCAAATACGGCATATAACTCTTATTGTTTTTGTATTGGATGGCATGTTGACACCTTGCACTAAAACACATTCCTTGAACATTCTATGTACACATTCCTTGTACAGTCCTTACATCATTTGGAGATTCCAAGATTAATAATAATAATAATAATAATAATAATAATAATAATAATAATAATAATAATAATAATAATAATAATAATAATAATAATAATAATAATAATAATAATAATAATAATAATAATAATAATAATAATAATAATAATAATAATAATAATAATAATAATAATAAACTAATAATAATAATAATAATAATAATAATAATAATAATAATAATAATAATAATAATAATAATAATAATAATAATAATAATAATAATAATACATTAAATGTCGATATGGCTTTTACAGTGCTCAAAGACGTGTTACAATGTAAGCAAAAAAAGACAAAACAAAACAAAACAAAACTAAAAACTATTATTTTAAGTTATTAAGTATTTCTGAATCTGGACTCCCATCCCATGGTACCAAAGATGTTGTTGATCGGTAAAATCCTTTCCCAGTTCAATCCATGCTGTCCTACATTCTCCAATCTGTACAAGCCCTGACATAAATGTCGAAACCTACTTTGGGTCCTCTGTGGAGTAGGTTTCAGCTTTTATTTCATGGCTTGTACAGACAGGAGCGTGGCCCCATTGACATTAGGCTAACTAGCCAGTGGGTGTCCAGTATGAGGAACAGCATGGATTGTGTTGAGAAAGGACTCATTTGACAAGTTAGTTAGAATAAATAAAACAAGATTAAACGTAGTAACACAACAAGATAAAAACAGGGGAAATCACCTAAAATACTATATAAAATTAAGATAAAACGAAAATCAGCTAGAACTGTTACAGACTGATTAGTCATCATGGCTTTTGAACTGTCCATACTGTAGGTATCTTAAAGGATCTTTCAAGTGTGTTGAATTATGTTCCATGTTCCTGCTTTAATCTATTTATTAAAGAGATTTGCAGTGACTACATTCATAGTATACTGTACCTCGTTTGCATTTGCACCTTACCTTAATGTTCTGTACCTCACTGTCTGCATTTGTACATCATTGTTTACACATTTTTACTCACTGTACTTAGATTGTACTTAGGCTGTACTTTAGATTGTATATTGTATTGTATATTCCTCTTTTACTTACTTTTTTACTTACTTTTTTTTACTGTATGAAGCACACTCTCAGGGGCTCATACAGAACCAAGCATTTCACCGTAAAGTACATGTATTTTATTGTGACAACTAATAAACAAACTTGAACTTGCTTCATCTTAGACTGGTGTTGAACACGGACAAAACCAAGATCATGTTCTTTTCAAACAAAAAGAAGACAGGGGAGGGGAGAATTGAAGGGAGAATTGGCGAGGCGAAATTGGGATGGGAGAAAAATTGAAAAATAAGGAGAAAAAGTGGAAAGAATTTATAAATAAAAAAGAAGGCCCCAGCTGTTCTTCCTGGCATTTCATCGGACCAAGGGACTTCTATCGAAGTTGTGTCCACCTATAAATACATAGGCCTTTTAATTAATGACATTGAGCACCTTTGGAATCAAAGTTAAAGTTAGGCTTCTTTTTGAGAAATAAGTTGTGTTTTTCTTTTAATGCCAGGAAACGTCTTGTTGCTGCCACCTTTTTGCCTGTTTTAGATTACGGTGATGTTCTGTACAAGGATGCATCTCAACACTCTTCACTTGTTAGATGCTGTCTACCATGGGGCGTTGCTATTCATTACTGGTTGTAAGCCCCTTACACATCATTGTACCCTCTACTCACTTCTGAATTGGACGTCTCTATACTTGCGTAGGACTCTCCACTGGTACTGCTTAATTTATAAATCTCTCCTCGGTCTGTTCCCTTCTTATCTGTCGTCCCTCATGGTGCAGAAACAGAGTAGTTTTGGCCTGCGGTCACAGGATCTTTTAACTCTCTCTGTACCATTTGCCCGCACAGAACTGAAAAAAAACAGCCTTTTCCTATTCTGCCTATCCTATCTATGTGGAACTTATTACAAAAGAAACGGAGGCTCCCGGACTTAATTCCCATTGGAGACTTTAAGCTTCTTATATGCAATTATTGAAAGGGCATCCATGTGGAGCTGTTCTTGTTCTTGCTCTTAATTAAATGTATCTAGATTTTAGCCTCTCTTCGACGTTTAGTTGTGTTACTTGTCTTTTTTTTGTCTGGAACTTGTTTTATGTATTTGTTACATTTTGTTACATAGCCAATTTTTCTGCTTGAAATAGGGCTATGGGTAAAACCTTTTTGAACATACCCTTTAACAGCAAGCACTGTACCTCTGCATATCAGTCTCTTGTCCTCAGAGGGTGAATCAAGATATTGTCTTTCACAATGTAAGTAAGCCTGTCCCCCTGTCCGATTGTACAGCTGCCATGTAAGTGATAAACGGAAGCACCTGTTTTCCATGAGAATGTGCCCCCTGTTCAAATCCACTGGCAACCGCAACATTTGATCTACGTATGTATCACCCAAGTGACTCATACATTCCCCCATGGAGTGGGATATTTTTGAATACACCGGAGACAGGAGTAATTATTTTATAATTATGCCTTTCAAGGTAAAAGGCCAATTAACCCCCCCCCCCCCCCCCCCCCTGAAAATCGTACATTCGAACACAATATATCAATGAAAAGCATGTTATATATTGCTGATGTGTAGTGAATGTAATTTTTATAAAGGCACAATATCAGTTTGATGGACTTTAGGTAGTTTGGTGGAGGCGAGGTTACTTGCCAGTGTTAGACCCATGTTGATGTTATCTATGTGTTTGTTTCCATATATAACACAACTTTCTTGCTTTATTTACCATCAAACACTTAAGCAAGGCTGCCCTACTGGACTAAAGAAGCTCTTTGGCAGAGAGGATATGAATGTTTCTTGAAGGAATGAGAAAAAACCAAGGCACTCTGCTTTTAGTGAAAAAGGATAAAGGACGTTTATAATTTTTCAGAAAATACCTCATTCAGCATGCATGAAAACCAGACTAATCGACTCACAAAGTATTTTTGGTCGATTAAGACCAAACCAACGAGTGCAAAATTACAACATCACTTTTAGCTTTTAGCTATTAAAAGAAAAGTCTATATAATTTTTTTTAAGCACAATTTTATAGTCAATGGGTCTCATTCCCGAACGGATTTACGACCAAAAATGTCCTCTTAGGCAGATTTCTGCCCATTTAAGACATATTAGGGCTGGTAGCGCGATTCCGCAAATTTTCCTGAGATCAGATTTGAGCGTGGCTGAGAGCAGATTTAAGAGTGCTGAGGAGCACACTTATGATTGATTGACTAATTGAACATTTTATTAACTTGACAGACTGTGTTCTCATAGTGATTTCTTCATGTCAACGCTACAGGCCTCCTTGGAATTAATTACTTATTCATAATTAAAATAAATATGACAATATTTGTACGATAAGAAATTACGCATTTGATGTCGGAAAAATAAATAATATGGATTCATCTGATCACAGGGCAGCTGCATTAACCATATTTGAACGAGCTATTTTGGACAAATGTATAATTACTTTAATTACTCAGATATTCAAACACAATTATGCAATTATTGTGAAATGATTGAAAATAATAATAATTGAATGCCTTCTGTGGAATTTGTATTTCTTATTTGTTACATATCTGTTTTAATGGTATACAATGGGACAGACCTTTGTTTGATATAAACCTGCATTCCTTCCAATATATCATTAATCAATTAAACTTATATTGAAATACACTATATAGCCTATACACCAACACTGAAATGACAGTGGATAAATAAATAAATAAGAACTAAAGCTAATCGGTGGAAATAGACTGCATTAATATTCCATAACAAGTCTTGTGTGTGCCAGTATGGCCTACGTGTCTGATGAGTGAACGGTATAGGCTTGATATATTCTGGTTACTTGTTTCATTGGGATTTGGTGGATGCTGTATATGTGTGCTCTGCCCTACGTGCAGTGTAGGTACAGTCTGTATGTATGCGGACTGTGCCTGTGCTGTGCGTGGGGCAGAGCATGTGTGTGGTGTCTACTAGATCCTAATGAAACAAGTCATTAATGGAATAGTGAGCCTATACTGCATTCATTCATTACGCCGTAGGCTATATATATAATATATATATTATGTAAAAAAGACAAACGTCTTTCTCTGGTCTGCATCCCCTTAACAATTGTGTGTATTGAGCCGTACTGTATTGTACCCATTCTGCAATCTGTTAAATAAAGTTTTCATTAATTCATTCATATACAGTACTGCGCGTGCGTGTGTGTGTGCGCGCGCTGCGGCAGGTGTACCACTAGCTGTACTATATATGATGCCAATACATTAATCTAATCTAATTTTGATGCGTCGCAAGACTCGCAAGGCTCTTCCGCATCCATTTTCACGTGGCTGCGTCATTAGTTTCCTTATAAGGAGCTCTGGAGGTGTTGTTTTGTATGCAAATTACCTGAACGGGGACACGCTTTCGCGTTTAAGACATGGTGTCATTCCCCAAGCAGATGTCACAGGTGCGACCGTTTGAGCCACTTAAGACATATTACCAGCACGTTGGGGACTCAGAGTGAACTTGTCATTGATTCTGTCTCAGTCGGTTCCAAGATAAGTCTTCCAAGAGAACTTTTTTTTTTTTAAACTTACATTTTTATTAACATTTATAGACAAACAGCACTTACAAAAAAAAAAAAAAACTAACAACACAATAAAAACAAAAAAAACAGTGCACATAAATGATCACATGGGTATCATGGTTAGTTGTCTGGTTCCACTACAGTTGTTCTCCAGGTACTTAATACAAAGGCTGATTGTGTACCTCCCTTAAACAGGTATAAAAATATAATTCCTACTCAAAGATATTAAATACTGACTAAGGCATGCATGTGTGATATGGGTCCAGAGACCCTCCTTGAGCTTCTTTCTTCCCTTATCCTTCGTCCTTTTTTTTTTTTTTTTTTTTTATTAACTTTCACTTTGCCTTTTGATTCACCCATACACAAACCACATCATCCCTGAGTATTAATATAACACTGTTAAACAGACATAAATAATAAAGTGTAAAAACATAAAACAATTGTAATACCCCAAAAAAATAGAAAATGCTAACTAAAGCATAGGTGTGTGACATGGGTTCAGAGACCCTCCTTGAACTTCTTTCCTCCTTTACCCTTCGCCCTCTTGTGTTGCAATTGGTTCTTCCTCTGTGATGTCGTTTTCGTTCCCTTTATAATCCTCCCACTTTCCCCATCTTTCCCCAAATTTCTCTTCCTGTAACCTCAGCATGTGTGTTATCCTCTCCATATCCTGTATTTCTTCCACTATTCCTATCCATGTCGGTGGGTCTTCCTTGTACCACAGTCTCGTTATTGCTTTTCTGGCCGCTATCAACATTATCTTTATTAAATATTTGTCCCCCCCTTGTATTCCCTCGTGTGTCAGGTCTCCTAAGTAAAGCACCAGTCCTGTTTGTGGTAACCCGTATCCTAATATTCTGATCATTGCCTCCCCTATCTCCTCCCAATACCCCTTCAGCTTCTGACATCCCCAGAATATGTGCGTGTGATTTGCCCCCTCCTTCCCACACATCCTCCAGCATGCTCTTTGTGTTGGTGCATATTTTCCCTTCAGCTCTGGGGTTATAAAGAATCTGATTATGTTTTTCCATCCAAATTCTTTCCATATCCTCGATCCTGTTGTTGAATGTTGCACCTCGCATATGTTCCCCCATTCCTTCCCTGTTATTCCCGTCTCTAGTTCTCTCTCCCATTTCTCCCTTATATAATCTGTCGTGTGTCCCTTGCTGGTCATTATAGCCCGATACAGTGCTGATATTACCCTTCCTTTCCCTCCTTCGTACGCCCTTACTATCATCCTAATTATTCCATTCTGTTCTTCTTCCTTGTCCCCTCTTATTTCTTTATTATAGTAATCTCTAATCTGTAGATATCTGAAGTGGTCCTTGTTTTCTAGTCCAAATTTCTCCTTTAATTTTTGTAGTGTTTGCATTTCCCCCTTCTCTATCATTTTGCATATCGCTGTTGCCCCCCCTCTCTCCCACCTTCTGAATCCATGGTCTAACCTCCCTGGTTTGAATCTCTTGTCATGTGTTACCCATCTCAGGACCCCTGACTGCTTCTCCAATTTGTGTGTTTTTACTACCCTGTTCCATATGGTCAAGGTGCATTTGATGATTGGATCTAATAGTCCCTCTTTTTCTTTAAATAGTTCCCTATCCCCCACCAGAGCTTGTACCTTGTATCCCTCCCCTTCTTTTTCAATGTCTTTCCATCTTGCCTCATATCTGTCGTTACACCAGCACGTCACTGCTCTCAGTTGTGCTGCATAGTAATAATCTTGTAGGCTGGGTACTGCCATCCCTCCCTCTTCCTTTGGTAGTTGTAGT
Organism: Notolepis coatsorum; assembly: GCF_963971535.1. Classification (NCBI taxonomy): domain Eukaryota; kingdom Metazoa; phylum Chordata; class Actinopteri; order Aulopiformes; family Paralepididae; genus Notolepis; species Notolepis coatsorum. The sequence goes on along the minus strand of NC_140165.1, from coordinate 216,162,940 downwards.
GTTTTATATCTGACCCGTGGTCTTCTCCCCGCCCATATGAATCTCGATATCAGTCTGTCCCACTCCCTGAATTGATTCTGTGGTATTTGTATCGGTAGTGACTGGAATAGGTACAGTAACCTTGATAGTATGTTCATTTTAATTAGCTCTATTCTTGAATTGAAGTCCAAGGGCATTACTGTCCATCTCTCTAAGTCTCTCTTGATGTTCTGATTTATCTGTGTATAGTTCGCCTCAAACAGTTTCTCCACCCCTCTCGTGATGTTCACCCCTAAGTATTTAATCTTGTCCATGTCCCATCTTATCCCGTACTGTTCTCTAATTTCCGTCGTTGGGGTATAGTTCCATGCTAAGGTCTGTGTCTTTGTCACGTTTAGTTTGTATCCTGAGTAGTGGCCATATTCCTTCAGTAGATCCATCAGTGCCGGGAAGCTCTTGTCTGGTTGCCTCATGTATACTATCACGTCGTCTGCAAATAGGCCTAGTTTATATTCCGTTCCCTTTATCCTTACTCCCTTAATGTCCTCGGTCTGTCTGATCAGTTGTGCCAGTGGTTCTATGAAAACGGCGAAGAGCGTCGGTGAGAGACAACATCCCTGTCTGCTAGCCCTCTCTAATCTGATTCTATCCGTCAAGCTGCCATTCACCTTAACCCTCGCTGTCGGTTCTTGATATAGCGCCTTGATCATCTTCATCGCCCTCCCGTTCAGTCCGAACCTCATCAATGTTTTATATAAAAATGTCCAGCTCACACTGTCGAATGCTTTTTCTGCATCTAGGCTAATCAGTACCGCGCTACCCCCTTGTTTTTGTATCTCCTCTACTATGTGTAATGTCTTTCTCACGTTGTCCTGTGTCTGTCTCCCTTTAATAAATCCAGTTTGATCTTCATCTATAATGTCTGGCATAAACGTCTCAAATCTCTTTGATATTATCGATGTATACATCTTGTAATCCACGTTGAGTATGGACACAGGTCTGAAACTACTACATAATTCCCTATCCTTCCCTTCCTTCGGTATCATGGTGATTATGGCTTCCTTCCACGAGGGGGGCATTTTGTGTGTCTGAACGCCGCCCCTAACATGGGTGCTAATTCAGTTCTAAATGTCTTGTAGAATTCCGATGGGAATCCGTCGCTCCCCGGAGACTTGTTGTTTTTAGCTCTACTAATTGCCTCTTCCAGTTCTTGTTCCGTAATTATTTTATTTAATTCTTCATTCTGTTCTTTCCCTATTGATGGTAACTCTAGCTTCTCCAGATATGCTTCTATTTCCTCTTCTCCCGCTGCTTTTGGCTGTGTGTATAATTTCTCATAGTATTCTCTAAATGTCCTCTCTATTTCAGCTGGGTCCCTCAATATTTCATTAGTCTTTGTATCCCTTATTGTGTGTATCGTGTTCAACTTCTGTTGCGTCCTAATTCTCCTAGCCAACAGTCTGGTCGCTTTTGGTCCCCCTTCATAGTACGTTTGTTTCATGAACCTCGCTTTCTTTTTTATTTCCGTCAGTAATTCCCTATTTATCCTGGCCTTTGCTTCTTTGATTTCTCCGAGCGTTTCCTGTTCTTTTGATATCTGGTGTCTCCCCTCTAGCTTCTTCAGCTTCCCTATCAGATTGTGATATGTCTCAGTTCTGGCCTTCTTCAGCATTGCTGTCTTCTCCATCAATTTCCCCCTTATCACCACCTTCAGTGTGTCCCATAGAATGTTCGGATCTACCGCCCCGTTGTCATTTACATCCTTATATCTGGCTATCTCCTCCTTGATCTGACTCACCACCCCCTTGTTATTTAATATTTCTACATTTAGTCTCCAGATCGTGTTCCTCCGTCTCCCTTCTAGATCTACTGTCACATATATGGCACTGTGATCCGATATGTCCGCTACTCCTATACTGCTCTCCCGTGCCCTGTAACTGTCCCCCGTCATCATCAAAAAGTAGTCTATTCTCGCATATGTCACGTGCGGGTGTGAGTAATGTGTGTATTCCCTGTCCATGGTGTGCATCCCCCTCCAAACATCTGTAATTCCCATTTCCGTCATCTGAATATTCATATATCTACTGATGGGTGCTCGTCCTTTTCTAGTACTCGTGGTGTCTAGGTCGTGATTCAGTACTACGTTAAAATCTCCCGCGCATATCAATATCCCTTCTAGTTCCATCACTATCATATCAAAAATGGTCTCATATAAATCCCTCTCACTCTCTGGGGGTGCATAAACATTCACTAACGTAACCATTTGGCCCTCCATTTTCCCCTTCACCAGAACAAACCTTCCCTCCTTGTCTCTTACTTCCTTGATCAATTCAAATTTGACTGTGTTTTTGATTAACGTGATTACTCCTCTCCTCGGGTTCTGTTTAAAGGAACTATAGTATGCATTTTCATATCCAAATCTCTTCAGTTTCTCATGATCCTGTGCTACCAAATGTGTCTCCTGTAGAAAAATCACTTCCATCTCACTTTTTTTACATTTCAACATCACTTTGCTCCTCTTTATCGCATTATTCATTCCATTAACGTTTAACGACACCATTTTTATACCTTGTCATCTTTCTTCTTCTTTCGTCTGTCAGTCCCCCCCATGTCACATTCATTCCCCCCTCCGGTTGGAGCCTCCGCTCTCTTCACCGAATACATATAATGATTAACATAAATAAAAAACATAAACTTTACATAAAGTGCTCCCAAGGCGTTCGGGGGGTCCCTGTGTCCCCCCCTGTCCCCTGCTGGTGGGTGAGGGGTAATTGCTCTCCTAGCGAGAGGCCCCCTCCTGACGGCTTGGGGGGTTGAAACCCTTACCCCCAATCGCTCGTCATATTTGTCCAGCTTTCTTACTGTTTTTTTTTTTGCTGTCGAGCTCCTGGTCAAAAGCGCTCTGTCCTTCCTTCTGACCAAAGACCCTCTTTTCCTAGGTCCCTCTCAATGTGTCTCATATGTTTCCATGTCCCTCCTTCCTCCCAAACCCGTGTGTGGTGTCTCCTGTGTACCCCTTTTTACTTTCTTTTCCTCCCCTCTATTTTCTATGTGATGTCCATTTATTCCCTTAATCCCTTCCAACTGTGTTACTCGCAGCGTGTGTCTATGTATTTGTTTCAGTATGTTCTGTGTCTCGTCTATCATACCTAGTTATATTTCCATTTATTTCCTCCATCAGTATGTGTATTATGTGTCCATGTATACGTTATGTTCATTTCTATATCCTGCCTCTACCTGGGAATGTGTGTTTATGCATATGTTATTTCAGTTTCTATATTTTGTCTCTATTTGGATAGTTTTTTCAATCTCTTGTGCGTGTACTCATCCGTTCGCCTTCTCCCGCCTCCTCTCCCCTCCTTCTCCGTCTCTGGCCTCCTCGTCCGTCTCCGCCCTCGATCTGTCACGTTTCACCTCGGCCTTCTCCTCTCTCCTCCCTCCTCTCCCTGGTTTCGGTCTCCTACTCTGGTCCATCTGCGTGCCCCCTCCAATCTCTGCTGCAGGCTCCGCGTCTGGTCCTCCTGTCTCCTTCCTTCTCCGTCCTCCGCCATCTGCATCCCCCGTCGTCTCATCTCCTGCGCCGCCTCCCGTGCCGTCGCGTACGTCACCGTCCCTTCCTCCCAGTGAATCCTTAGCGAGGTCATGGGTGATTGGAATCTCATTCCGTTTTCTTTCAGAGTTCTCTTCAGTCCCGCGTAGGACCTGCGTGTTATTGCTACCGCTGTCGAGTAATCATGATCAAACGATAGTCTTTTCCCTTCGATTTCAATCTTCTTGGTCCACGCGGTTCTGAGTATCAATTCCTTAATCTCAAATCTCAGAAAGTTAATAATCACCGCTCTCGGAGGTCTGTCCGGTTTCGGTCTCGGAGCCAACGCCCTGTGGGCCCTCTGAATCTCCATTTTTTCCAGTCCCGTCTCCTTCAATTGCTCCTTGATAAGCTTTTCTACATAATGGGTCACCGATTCCCCTTCGACTCCTTCTTTCAATCCCCATATTCTGATGTTATTTCTCTGTGACCTCCCCTCCATGTCCGACATCTTTGTCTCCATCTGTTCTTGTTTCTGAATCGCACATGTTAATACCTCGTGTATCTCTGTGTTCCATTCCTCCGCTTGCGCCGTTCTAGTCTGTAACTCGGTCACGTTTCTGTCCTGTTCCGCCATCTTCTCCTCCACCCTTTTGAGTTCTGTATTCATTTCACCTCTGAAGTCCTCCTGTTCCTTCCTCAATTCCTCCCATAGCTTCCCAATATCATTCCTTATCGTGTCCGTGTTCAGTTTTATCGCCGCTGTTATGTTCTCTAATATCCCGGCCTGCATGACCACGGCCCATCCTGGCATTCCCGTGTCTGCCTCAGCGGGACCTCCCCCTTCTTCCGCCTGTCTCTTCTCGGCTTCGCTTCGGGGACTCTGTTTCTTCAAATTCTCCTCTTCTCGTGTGTTCTCCATTTCTCTTTCCTTCACAATCGTTGTCTCTTCCTTACTTCTCGTGTGCATTTTCATTTTTAATCACTTTTCGGGTCCTTTTTTATCCGTTCATTCGCTCATTTGACCAGGAGCTCTATCGCACGTGTGTTACCCGTCTGCTCTCATACCGGAAGTCCCAAGAGAACTCTTTGGAGAATGTTGGGGAATGAGACCCAATGCTATTGGATAAAATGTGTTTATAGGTACCACCCTCTGGCCTCTGAAGTTTTTACACAGAAATACGCAATTTTAGAGTAATTAGAGACGAATACTGAAGAACTAGATTTGAGTTTTTTAAAGTGAGGTCCAGGTCCATGAGGGGGATATGGTCCAAGAGGCCCCAACGAGGGTACAAATATACATATATACACATATACATACATACATACATACATACATACATACATACATACATACATACATACATACATACATACATACATACATACATACATACATACATACATACATACATACATACATACATACATACATACATACATACATACATACATACATACATACATACATATACATACATATATATACATATACATACATACATACACACATATACACCAATAACAAAATAAAAACACAGTTAAGAATCATACACATAAGCAAATAAACAAACAAACATTATGCACAGCCTATGTACAAAAAAAATAAACAGTTAATTTCTTGTCTTTACAGTTTTCTTCGATTGCATAAACACTCAAATCAAATGTATTACACAATTATCAAAACCTTACACTCAAGGAGCAAAACATAGGCCCACATTTGCACCCCTATAAGCACAAAGTCAGCCTCACACTTTTTGCAAAACAATACACACAGTGATTTGCAAAACACTAAACACACTTGCATTACATTACACATAGAATGTCAAATTACCACACATATGAGCCAATTGGTTAAACACAATCAGATGCACAAACACACCATTGCTTAATTGTAGATAGATACACCAATCATGTTTAAGCACTATAAAAATACAGCAGGTGAGTTCACCTGCCTTCAACCAAAATGGAAGGAGAGTGAAGTACTGTACACAGAGAACGTGAAAATATACAATACATTCACCAAACACTACACAAGACAACCAATGATGCAGACTGATGAATTTTTATTTCTATTTTTGTTTTAATTTTACTGTAATTTTAACCTGTACTGGATACAGTATTTTATGTTTGTCTGATATTCGCTGAGCTTACTGTGTTAAGCATGAAAACTGGGACATGTTTTGTTGTGATTCTCCATGTTGAAATGTTGACTGATTTATATGGACTGGGTATATGGGACTGGGTTGACTGGGTATATGGAGAGAATTTTTTTTTTCATCAGTCTGCATCATTGATTTGGGTATATGATAAATAAATTATATTTTCATCAGTCTACAGCATTGGTCTTGTGTAGTGTTTGGTGAATTTATTGTATATTTGCACATTCTCTGTGTACTTCACTTACAGTACTCTAATCACTGAGAAGTAGAATTTCTAAATCTGTTTTAGGTTAAGCACAGCAGTGTGTAACTGGTTCAAACAGAATTAAGTCATATGAAACGTGTGTTTCATATGGTAACAAAATGTAGTTTTTATAAATTAGTGTATAGTTTGTGTTTAATTTAGCAAAGGATCTGAGGTGTTCTGATAATTGTGTGTGGTTGTGCTAATTGTGTGTAGTGTTTTGAAACACCAGGCCCTGTTTTCAAAATCGTGCTTAAGCAATCGAAAAAATTATATACATAATGTTTCAGTCTTCTCATAAAAAAAATATTAGATTTTGGGGTCTTTTCCTGCCTTTGGTCCGCTTTGCATTCACATCTCAAATGAACCGCAGCAGGGTTCACTTGCAAGAGTGAATGAGCTTTCACACCACCCCAAACCAACCGGACTATCCGAGGAAATGAACCAGGGTTCGATTAAAGCTTATTATAGTTTATCACAGTATCATGAGCATGTCTTTGTCAGTGGACACTGGACATGGGTATGGATGGCTCCAGGTGCTGCTGCGTTAAAGTGCACATCTTCAATACCTATCTGTACTATTTAAACGCACAGTGCAGGACACACTCAAAGGTCATCTTGTGGCACAAGCTCAGACCTCATGGAGATCAGCTGAGACAGAGACTGTTCTATCCAGTCCTCGACAGAATGCTGCAAGAGCTTGAGAGCAGGTTCTCATGAGTTGGAGAACAATGTATGAGAGGCATACAGGCATGTTATCCAGCCTCAGACCAGTTTCTCTCAGTGGAATTGCTGCAACCCCTCGCCACACATTACAATATCCAACTACTGCCAGAGGAGATCACGGTTGCAAAGTGTTTCCTGGTCAGGACAGGCAGAGATGCAGTCCCTACTATCCAAAGTGTCTTTTCCCTCCTGGATGATAATAATAATAATAATGCATTTGATTTATAATGCGCCTTTCAAGACACTAAAAAAAAAGTCCACAAATCGGTGAATGAAAGAATTATATAGGATCAAATGAAAACTACTACTTGCTAAAAATCGATGTTTAAAAGTACTAAAAACCAAAGAAAAATACCAAACACTAACAAACATTCAGCACAGACAATGGGGATGCTGCCATCAAAAAAAAAAAAAGAAAAAAAAATGTAATTTTTTTTTTAGATCCGGGGCTAGGAGAAAAACATCCGGGGCTAAAGCCCCGGAAGCCCAGGGCTAACGATGCCACTGGCCATAGGCATTAATGGAATAATAAGCCTATACTGCGTTCATTCATTACGCCATAGGCTACAGCAGTGGCGGTTTCTCCACTAGGGGCGCAGGGGCGCCGAACGCCCTGGTAAAGAGAGAGGAGAAGAAGAAAATATATATATTTTTTTCTTTTTTTAGAGCCCTAGAAATAAAATAAACATGTTTAAAATGAATAATATTTACTAATTTTAAGTATGTTTGTGTTTCCAATGCACAATATAACGTTAATATATCAAATATAAATAATTGTTTTTCATTCACAGGAAGTCACTAACTATACCTCTCAGGCCGGGGCGAGACATATCGCGCACGGCAGGGCGTGCACTGGTTTCATCGCTGTATCCTCGCAGCCAATGAAATAGGTCAACCAAATACATTTCGCCTATCAGTGCGTAACGCACTGTGCGTTGAAATATGATGTAATATGATGGAAGCCGGGCGCGTTTTCAAGCGACCTAGATCATCTAAGCCAGTGGTTCCCAAAGTCGGGGTCGCGACCCAAAGGTGGGCCGCGAGCAGCCATGGTAGGGCCGTGAGATGATTTCCAAAAAAAATAAAAAATAAAAAAAATAATAAATATATATATATTTTTTTTGTCAGGCCACTGAACTTAGAAGCAGGCCAGAACAGTGTTTCTAGTTGTATTCTAAAATTCTATTCTATTGTATTCTAAAATGTGACTATATGGTTTTATATTAACTTAATAAATAAACAAAAACGAAAAATCTACTTATTTCAACGAACGTTTCAAACTAAATAACAGATTATGCACATAAAACGCTGAAAACAACCGAAGCAACAATAGTATTTTAATGAGGCTATTATTATTATCATTATTATTTTGCAACAAGTTAGCCCTCTCATAAATAGCACATATAAATGAATAACTAACTTGAACTAACTTAATAGGATTGAAGTGATATTTGGCTTAAAAAATCGGTCGCCTGGCAAAAAAATTATTTAAAAAAGCCTGACGATGTGCATTGGGCCGCGGCTCTCTGACGCCTTATTTTCTGGGTCCCGGCCTGAAAAGTTTGGGAACCCCTGATCTAAGCAAGCAGCGTCTATACTTTCCGTAGCCGCATTTCTCGGAGACGCTCTCTGATTGGCTGACGTCAGTTTCTACACTGGTTAGGCTTAGGCTGCGGCACTCTTCGAAGTTGGTTAAGGTTAGAGTTTGTCTTAGAGCGTGATGGCAAGTTCTTTCGACGGTTAAGCTTAGGCACTCTTTCGAAGTTGGTTAAGGTTAGTGTTGTGAAGGATCAGATTAAACCGAATATATATATTTATTTATGGATATATATTTAATAGTATTTGTATATCGTTTGATATCCCCTGTATATTCCTTGTACAATATGCACTGAATATCCCTTTAGTCTACTAACAGCCCATAATAGTTTCATTCTACCATTGGACGAGAACCTGACGCCAGCAGCCATGCCCCTTGGTTCAAGTTCAATCGTGCCGACCAACATGTCGTGGCAAGCCCGGTTCCGCGTAGGAATACGTCTGGCGAAATACGAATGGTACTATTTGTTCACAGCGCATATATATATGGCGCAAGTAAAGTAGAACTTTCTTTTAGTCCATTATTCCTTTACCCTCCAACCTAGTAACAGACGCAAAGCCTCACCCACGACGCACGTGTGGTGCAGTAAGGCCTACTTGGCCTCAGAATAGGCATTGAGATATCGTGTGGATTAATAGTTGAATTGTCATAGTTTGGCACTATACCGTCGAGTTGGACGTATTTCTATTAAGCTAATAATAGTCTATTATGTATGGTGCATCGTTCGGTTAGAGTTATAAAGTGAGCAGTACCCCCATCGTTCCTGACGTTATCTGGAGTCTTAACCAGGCTGGGCAGACCACGTGTGGTGCTTGCATCCGAGGAGCTCTGGGCCAGGACGAGTGGACCTGTACATTGGATTACTTTACCCGGACGACGGCGAGCCTTCCATGGCTTGGATTATCTACATGCTTTGGGTGCTTTGATTATTCCATGGATAACGGCCAACACTGCTGAGTGTTGGAACTACCCCCCGGAGAGGAGTCCAGGTGAGACGGCGCTCTACCCCGAGTGAGGTCGCCTCACGTCTCTTCATCTGTGGACCGGCAGCTACCGTCCACCAGAGGGTCCAGCTGTATTCATCTGCGGACCGAGGTTCTGTGGGCATCGTGTTCAGGACTCTGAATTCTCCCAAGAAATCGTCGGCCAGATGGGATACCGCCAGCGGCTCTTCTAACCCCCCCCCTACTGTCTTACAACCAGCGGGACCCCCCCCCCCCCTTAGTGTATCCAGCTATAATCATTTAAGTACCATCGCTATAGTTCCCTAAAGAACCGGGTTGTATACTTACTCCCTGCGTAACCAGAGATTGGACATTCAATGTTGATTTACCTACGAATACTCATTTGCCATACAAGTGCATTTCAAATCATAAATGTCATTAAGTGAACGTTGTATATACCCTTTGCTATATAAAATATTCGATTTATACATTTGTGTGGACTTCGTTTCATCAGGTGGGAAAGTGTTCATCATATCTATATCATGTACTGGATGGCCAGAAGTTAAAGTACAAGCGGTAGTGGTTTAATAATACCATACTTATCAATACAGTCAGGGAATTGTACCCCTCAGTTACAATTGGTCCTTCGAGCCGGAGGGTAACTAGTGTAATATTAATATAGTGTTATTAATATTGAAATGGCCTATGATGAACACTCCACGAAACGGTCCTCCTAACGTAGAACGCCCGCAGCGCAGACGACAGCCACCTCAGTACTTAGAGGATTACGCTGTCAGTCAACTACCTAGCCTTCGACAAACGGTAAACGCGGTAAAAGTATAAAGTAAAATTATGTCTGACCTTAACGACCAGGTTTCCCCGACCACAGAGGCCCTAGTGGGTTCTAATGTAACTGACCAAGCTCACGGTGGGGACCAGGAGGGAGCTGACATGCCTTTACCCCCCGCCAATACCGAAGAAGTAGTCCCCCACCAGCCCCGGGAGGAAGACAACCCTACAGAGAGAGAACTCTGCACGGAAGAAGAGGAGGAGAGCGCCGAGGAAATAGAGCTCCAGGACTCCCCAACGAGCGGCTCACCCAGGAGCGGCTCACCTCTACAACCGTCTTCCCCCAGCGAAGCGGAGAGGATGCTATCACAGGCGTTCCTCGTCAGCCTGACAGCCTCTACTGAACGCGATCGACTTCAGGGTGAACGCGATCGACTCCAAGCACAGACGCTTAGCGAGCGCGAACATTCTACCATTGAAAGAGAACGCCTCCAAGCGCAGCAACGGAGCGAAGAAGAGCGCATACGCCTGGAGATGAGACGCCTTCAGACGGAAGAGAATATGGCAAGAGACCAAGCAGACACCCAGCGTGCCGCTGACGGTGCCCAAAGAGAGGCAGAGCGCGACCTCGCTCTCATCCAGCGCGAAACCGAGCGCGACAGACTACAGGGCGAGCGCGACAGACTACAAGCCGAGCGCGACAAGTTACAAGCGCAACTAATGGAGCAGCTGATCCTCAAGGCAACACCCTCTCCCTCCGCCAGGGGTTCAAGGAACTCGTCGAGACAACAGTCAAGGGCAGCGTCTCCTAACCGAGCAAGCGACCCTGAACTTGACCAACAGACCAAGCCTATACCCCCCGCAGACCCCCTTCCCAGACCGGTCCAAGCGAGACCCAGCTACAAGGAAGGAGCGGCATACACTGCGGAGAAGCTAAATAAACGACTACAGGATCTAGAGGACCTGATAGAAGAAGAAGAGGGAGAAGAGGAGAACCAAGCCCGACGACAGCACAGTACTCCACCGGACCAGGAGGTCCAGTACAGCCCAGGCTATACCCCCGCGGCGCTGCGCTACAGACCCCCGACTCTATTCACGGGTGAGCACGACGCACGACCAGCCCCGAGGAATAGCACCTGGACCAGCGGGCCATGGTACCCTGTCGGTACCAGCCCACAGAGAGGCGCAAGAGGAGACTCGCCTAGGAGGTCTCTCCCCCAACGCTCGCCGATGTATCAGCCATCCACGGCGTCATACATTGCCACGCCGTCGTTTCCAGACTTCACCTATGAGAATCGAGCACAGTACACGGAGCTCCGGATGTGCTTAGAGACAATGATGGTGGATGTCGCTGATGAACGCCACAAGTATGCAATATTACTGAAGCACCTGAAAGTACCGCGAGCGCACAATATAGCGCTAGCCTATGCCACCTCTACGACCCCATACACCGCGGCCCTAGCAGCGCTGGACCAGAGATATGGACGTATATGGGATTACGTAATCCAAGAGATAAGGCATATTGATCGCCTACCCCCAGCAACAGACAATCGCTCATTAGACGACCTGTCAATCAAAGTGCAGTCCCTGGTAGGGATGCTGGGAGCGCAACGGGAAAAGGGCATGCATGAGCTATACGCCAACTCTAACGTCGAGAGGATTTTGGAGAAGCTGCCACCCGCAAGACAAGAGGGTTTTAGGCGGCAGAGAGACTACCGGGATCCTAACGGCCCCGAACCATCCCTCCTTGATCTAGCCGACTTCCTGGCGAGAGAAGTCAGCAGCTTACGACTGGATACGTTCGGGCGGAGCACGCCAAGCTCCAGAGAGGGACCCAGGAGAATAAATGATGGAAGAAGATCGGTGACTGTCATGCACCAATCAGAGTCAGTACCGAGCAGTAAGAGCCATAGCACCCCCTCGAGAAAAGAGAAGTGGAAGATGGTGTGCCCCTACTGTGAGAAAGAACACTGGCTGTCACAATGTGACCTGTTCACAAAGATGAATGCAGAAGAAGTGAGTCAATGGATAAAGTCCAACAGGCGCTGTTACCGATGTGCGCGCAGTCACATGGCAGCCGAATGCCGCCTAAAGAAAAGGTGCAGTCGGTGTGACGGAGCCCATCTAGATATACTACACGACAGTAACAGAAGAAGGCCTACACCTGCACCATCGAGCGGCACCAAGGCAAGTGTCATGTACATTGACCCCGCCAGCAGCAGCGGCGCCCAAGTGCTCTTAAAGGTAGTCCGTGTGACATTGAGCTACCAAGATAAAGTCATGGACACTTACGCCGTCCTTGATGACGGGTCAGAGAAGACCCTTCTGCTCGCGTCCGCTGCGGCCCAGCTGGGACTGCGGGGGAGCGAGAACCAAATGACGATTCGGACAATAAGAAGACATTTAAAGACGATAAAGGGCGAGAATGTCTCCTTCACTATCGCAGCAAGCGGGCAGCCAGAGCGACGGTATAGGATTACAAATGCTTTCACCAGCCAAGAAATAGGACTATCGCAGTACACCTACCCCATCGCCAAGCTGATGGATAAATATGTGCACCTGCGTCAACTACCTATCCCGCTCATAGACGGCGCCACCCCGACCCTGCTGATAGGCTCCGACCATGCAGAACTCATAGTCCCGATTGACCGGGTCCATGCAGGACCCCGAGGCTGTCCTGCAGCAGTCGAGACCCGCCTAGGGTGGACACTACAAGGCCCCCTCGCTAAATCTCTCAACCGAACAGCAGCCACTAGCTGCCTCCACTCCAGAACGACAGAAGGAGACACCACACTCCTGCAGCATGTCGAGAAGAAAATTGACTGGCGACGTCGTGCGCTGCTCCGCGCCTCCCTGATCAAAGACGGCTTTGATCTCCGGCAGCGGGCCAGCAGCGACCCCCCAGTATTGCGCAGCCTCTCCCCCGCGGACAAGGCTGCCAGCAGCGAGACCTGGATGGCGACCATCCCAGGAGAAGCCCAAGAAATGACACTAGGACTAGTCTGGCGCTTCAAAACAGACTCGCTCCACTATAGACACAAACCCCTGACTCCAGAGCAGGGAAGGTCGACGGCGACACCGACCACCAGACGGAGTGTGTACAGAACACTCGCCAGACAATATGACCCGTTGGGATGTATTCTACCTTACACCACCAGGGCAAAGATGATTGTACGAGCACTATGGGACAAGGACCAGGGCTGGGACGACCCAATACCCGCACACCTTGCCTCCACATGGAGAGAGTGGGAGACGGAACTCCGCTCACTCCCAGGCGTCAATATACGCCGCAGCTACTTCCCATCCACAGTGAGGCCAGAGACATGCAAGATGGATCTACACGTCTTCAGCGACGCCTCCGAAGTAGCCTATGGATCGGTGGCCTACTTGCGTGCCCAAGAGAAAGGAGGAGAGATACACACCGCTTTCATCCTGGCTCGCTCAAGAATAGCCCCACGAAAGCAACAATCTATCCCGCGTCGAGAGCTCTGCGCAGCCCTAGCAGGAGCGCATCTAGCCACGTTAATCCAACATGAACTCACCATTCCGGTGCACAGAACAATCTTGTGGTCAGATTCCACGACAGTACTCACATGGATCAAGTCTGATTCATGCAGATACAAAGTCTTCGTGGGAGTCAGAGTCACCGAGATTCAAGAGTTAACAGAAGCAGCGAGCTGGCGGTATGTGGACACCAAACACAACCCAGCTGACGTCATCACCCGGGGAATGTCCCTGGATGACCTCACCCGTCGCAACATCTACAGTGACGGACCAGAATTCCTCAAGCTCCCGGAAGAAGAGTGGCCTACGCCCACCCCACGGGAAGCAAGTAAAGAGGAGGCTGAGAACAAGAAACCTATGTTCTGTGGACTGAGCACAGTCGCCTCCACAGACCCCAACATAGATGACTGCATTACCCTACAGAGTGCGCAACTAAAGACATTCCTGTGGCACCACCCAGAGATTCAGTCTACCACTGACATTTCAGCAGCTGACTACGAAGAAGCAGAACTTCTTCTACTACAACGAGCCCAGAGAGACTCGTTCCCCGATGAGCTAGACTGTCTACAGGGAGGAAAGCCCGTCCCACCAGACAGCAGACTGCTCCACCTGGCACCCGAGAGTGACGCCCATAATCTCATCAGAGTGGGTGGTCGCCTGCGGAGAGCCCCCGATCTACCGGATGACATTAAGTACCCGATAGTCTTGAACAGCTGACACAAGGTCACAGAGCTGATCATAAAGAAATACGACGAGGATGTACACCACGCAGGAGCAGAGAGAGTCTTCGCGGAGATCAGACGTCGCTATTGGATACTTCAAGGAAGAGAAGCGGTGCGACGCTTCCAGCGAACCTGTCTAGACTGCCGAAAGTGGCGCGCGCAGCCCAGCATACCCCGGATGGCTGACTTACCCCCCTGTCGCCTCCGACTCGGCGACAAGCCATTCCACTCCACAGGCATGGACTGTTTTGGCCCGTTGTATATAAAGAGAGGAAGAGGAACCGAGAAGCGGTGGGGTATTGTATTCAAATGCATGACCACCAGAGCGATCCATATCGAACTCCTTCCGACCATGAGCACAGACTCATTCCTTATGGCCTTCCGAAGATTCACATCACGGAAAGGAAAACCGTCTACATTGTTGTCTGATCACGGGACAAACTTCAAAGGCGGAGAAAGAGAGCTGAGAGAGAGCTTCCAAGCTATGGGCCCAGAACTTAAGACCCACCTCGCTCCATCCCAGATTGACTTCCAGTTTAATCCCCCGAACGCACCCCACTTCGGTGGAACCTGGGAACGAGAAGTACGTTCTATAAAGACAGCCCTGTACGCCGTGCTTGGGGCCCAGACTGTGGCGGAGGAAGTCCTAATGACAGTCCTCACGGAGATCGAGGGAGTATTGAACTCCAAGCCCCTCGGCTACGTCTCCAGTGATGTAGCAGATGTCGACCCAGTCACCCCCAACACACTCTTAATGGTGCGGCTGGACCCCGCGCTACCCCAGACAATGTACAGGCCTGAAGAAGCGAACGGCCGAAGAATGTGGAGGTACAGTCAAGTGCTAGCTGACAAGTTTTGGAGCAGCTTCCTACTCCACTACCTACCGTCTCTACAGACCCGCCAGAAGTGGGTAAAAGAGAGAGACAATTTGACAGAAGGAACAGTCGTCATGATTATCGACCAGTCACTACCCAGAGCTATGTGGCCGGCTGGCCGCGTAAGCAAAGTGATCACCGGTGCCGATGGCAAGGTCCGAGCAGCTGAAGTGCTCGTCCAAGGGCGAACTTACACACGACCCGTGGCGAGGCTAATAGAACTGCCCAGACTCCCAGACACTATCGATGATGACCATGACCCCATGACTTTGTGAGTTGACTGACCCTTACAGCGGACCTTGAGTGGTAGACAGTGCGGTTAATCTGTCTCTGCTTAGCTAATTAGGTGGGACTAATTAGGGGGCGGCTGTTGTGAAGGATCAGATTAAACCGAATATATATATTTATTTATGGATATATATTTAATAGTATTTGTATATCGTTTGATATCCCCTGTATATTCCTTGTACAATATGCACTGAATATCCCTTTAGTCTACTAACAGCCCATAATAGTTTCATTCTACCATTGGACGAGAACCTGGCGCCAGCAGCCATGCCCCTTGGTTCAAGTTCAATCGTGCCGACCAACATGCCGTGGCAAGCCCGGTTCCGCGTAGGAATACGTCTGGCGAAATACGAATGGTACTATTTGTCCACAGCGCATATATATATGGCGCAAGTAAAGTAGAACTTTCTTTTAGTCCATTATTCCTTTACCCTCCAACCTAGTAACAGACGCAAAGCCTCACCCACGACGCACGTGTGGTGCAGTAAGGCCTACTTGGCCTCAGAATAGACATTGAGATATCGTGTGGATTAATAGTTGAATTGTCATAGTTTGGCACTATACCGTCGAGTTGGACGTATTTCTATTAAGCTAATAATAGTCTATTATGTATGGTGCATCGTTCGGTTAGAGTTATAAAGTGAGCAGTACCCCCATCGTTCCTGACGTTATCTGGAGTCTTAACCAGGCTGGGCAGACCACGTGTGGTGCTTGCATCCGAGGAGCTCCGGGCCAGGACGAGTGGACCTGTACATTGGATTACTTTACCCGGACGACGGCGAGCCTTCCACGGCTTGGATTATCTACATGCTTTGGGTGCTTTGATTATTCCATGGATAACGGCCAACACTGCTGAGTGTTGGAACTACCCCCCGGAGAGGAGTCCAGGTGAGACGGCGCTCTACCCCGAGTGAGGTCGCCTCACGTCTCTTCATCTGTGGACCGGCAGCTACCGTCCACCAGAGGGTCCAGTTGTATTCATCTGCGGACCGAGGTTCTGTGGGCATCGTGTTCAGGACTCTGAATTCTCCCAAGAAATCGTCGGCCAGATGGGATACCGCCAGCGGCTCTTCTAACCCCCCCCCCTACTGTCTTACAACCAGCGGGACCCCCCCCCCCCTTAGTGTATCCAGCTATAATCATTTAAGTACCATCGCTATAGTTCCCTAAAGAACCGGGTTGTATACTTACTCCCTGCGTAACCAGAGATTGGACATTCAATGTTGATTTACCTACGAATACTCATTTGCCATACAAGTGCATTTCAAATCATAAATGTCATTAAGTGAACGTTGTATATACCCTTTGCTATATAAAATATTCGATTTATACATTTGTGTGGACTTCGTTTCATCAGGTGGGAAAGTGTTCATCATATCTATATCATGTACTGGATGGCCAGAAGTTAAAGTACAAGCGGTAGTGGTTTAATAATACCATACTTATCAATACAGTCAGGGAATTGTACCCCTCAGTTACAGTTAGAGTTTGTCTTAGAGCAGACCTGGGCATTGTACGGCCCGCGGGATGATTCTGACCGGCCCGCAAAAGATTACATGATAATAAAAAAAATTAAATAAAAAAATTAATTAATAATATATTTTTTTTGTCAATTTTTTTCTTTTCATGTCAACGTTCACACACACAATATATACGCTTACCTAGGATTTGACTTGATTCAACAACAAAGCAGTCAGGGCAATGGCAAGCCGAAAACTGTCGAGTGTGGTTTTTTTCCACAACTGAGGTAGGTAGATTACATTTTTTTTATTTGCAATTAATTTCAAGGCAACTAGGCAGCAACAATCTCGAACACATGAAAACCCTGAAAGAAGTCAAACCATCGATGAGCTGATCACCGGCACAGGTACTCATCCATGTTAGGAGCACTGCATGATGAATTTTCAAGGCGTTCAAAAGGTTGAGGATGAAATGTAGCTGGTTTCCTCTCCCTTTACCTGCAATGTTGATAGTGCACCCACTGATGTTCAGCTTGAACTCATTGACCTGCCGTCTGATTCACTACTGAAAGAGCACTTTAAGTCAGCATTACTGCTAGAGTTCTACTCTGCTCTCAAGGAGGAGAACTTTCCAAACATGAGGAGACATGCTCAGAAGATGTTGGTTCTCTTTGGATCCACCATGTGAACAGACATTCTCAGTCATGACGTTTACCAAGTCCAGGTACAGATCCTCTCTCACTGATGAACATCTGGCAGCTGTGCTTCGCATCTCCACCTCAGACATGCAACCTGACTTTGATGGACTTGTTAAAGCTCAACAGAGACTGGATTTATCACACTGAATGAAAAAAAAATGAACTGAAGAACACTAAAATGTGGAAATATAACAAGTGAAATGGGACACTTGATATTTTTTTTTTCTTTTTTTTGCACAGTTCTGAAAACATTAAATGTTTAATATAGGCATGTAAAGTAAAAAAGGCTACAAAACTGGGACACTTTTCTTTACACAGTTCAGTGACATGTCTTGTTTATTTTGGCTATAAGATGATGTGATGTCTTTAGAAAGCTAAGAAAATCCTTGTTTCAATAGTATATGAAACTCAAAATAATAACTTTATTTGTATAGCACTTTTTCATACATGCCCTTTGTTATTAATGTTTCACATTTTGTTCATCATAAATGATATTTTTGAAAGCTAACCTCACCTTTTAATTGCCAAATAATAACATACACTCTTACCAGGGGTCAAAACAATGCCATTTACTGCTTTTTATATAGAAATAAAATGTATATTATGCATAATTGAGTTTGGAATTTTGGCCCGGCCCTCCAACATATTTTCAGTTGCTCATTCGGCCCCCCGGGAAAAATAATTGCCCACCCCTGTCTTAGAGCATGGCGATAGAACGCCAGGTAGTTTGCAGGCTGTTCGACGCGGAAATGGGCAAAGACACAGCTCGTCTTCACAGTACTTGTGGTGCCTAACTTGGCTAACAAGAAGCTATATGGCTAGCTGGATGCAGTCTGGACAGTGGATATACATCAACAGTCTGGGACAGTGGACATTATACACTTTATCAAGCCCTCCTGGACCACGTTTCAACTAAACAAAGTGAGTTGCGGTCTCTCTCTCTCTCTCTCTCTCTCTCTTTCTCTCTCTCTCTCACTCTCTCTCTCTCTCGCTCTCTCTCTCTCTCTCTCTCTCTCTCTCTCTCTCTCTCTCGATCTCTCTGTTAGGATGCTGTGTTGTTGTTGAACGAACTAATTAATTTAGCTGCGGGTGGATCATAATCAACCAGACAATGAATGGTAACTTGTTTAAAATGACAAGATATACATATGTGTTTATTATTGGATTAATCAGAGAGAGAGTGGAGTTTCTTTTGGATTTAAAAGAAGTGGATTATGGCTTGTTCAATATCTCGCCCAGTCTATATTTGAATGAATGAATGAATGAAAACTTTATTTAACAGATTGCAGAATGGGTACAATACCGTCCGGCTCAATACATACAATTGTTAAGGGGATGCAGACCAGAGAAAGACGTTTGTCTTGTTTACATCAGGGTCCCCCATTTTCAATTCATATCGATAGTTTAATAGCTAGCCTTGGCTCGTTTAACAATATGCAAAATATGTGTACAGCCCTGTACTCATACTGAAGTTATTCTTGGTATATACTACACATACTACTAGGTCTGATTGTGTAACGAATCGATTCCATGTCGCGCTGTGTGTGAGTGAGAGAGAGAAAGAGAGAGAAGGAGAGATAGAGGGGGATACTAATTAATTCCGCCCCCCCCGGGGAAGAATTCATGAGCCGCCACTGGGCTACAGTATATGTGTGTGTGTGCGCGCGCGCGCTGCGGCAGGTGTACCACGAGCTGTACTATTTATGATGACAATACATTAATCTAATCTCATTTTGATGGGTCGCGCAAGACTCGCAAGGCACTTCCGCATCCATTTCCACACAGCTGCGTCATTACTTTGCCTTATAAGGAGCTCTGGAGGCGTTGTTTTGTATGCAAATGACCTGAACGGGGACGCGCTTTCGCATTTGAGACATAATGCCATTCTCCAAGCAGATATCAGATCATATCACAGGTGCGACCGTTTGAGCCACTTAAGACATATTACCAGAACGTTGGGGACTCAGAGTGAACTTGTCATTGATTCTGTCTCAGTCGGTTCCAAGATAAGTCTTCCAAGAGAACTCTTTGGAAAATGTTGGGGAATGAGACCCAATGCTATTGGATAAAATGTGTTTATAGGTACCACCCTCTGGCCTCTGAAGTTCCTAATGTCTTTTTTATTTGGGCCTCACAGGTTTAATCGACCGAGAACGGGCAGACTAAAGAAGAGTGGACTCAAGACAGAGACGGCAGTCGAGTACTACAGCCCCTGCGCAGCCCTGCCGCGCCCCTCCTACAGTACCACTTCACTGGGCCGCTGGTGCAAACAACAAGGATCTTGCCTGGTTGAATCACCGAGCTTGACTCAACATGTTGTAGAAGGTCACATTACAGACAGGATCTTCTGTAGCAGATCTTTCATCCATCCAGATCCTCGGGTGGTTTGAACTCTTTAGGCTATATGCGCTTCTCTTTCCAGGCGGCACAAATTCCTCATGACTTAATGTAGCTGAAGGCTGCGGTTGAAGCCGCTGGCCTGGTAGATAACCAGAGATATACCCTCTGGTACAAAACACATACACACATGCATGTGCGCTGGCTTGCACACACACACATACACACACACACACACACACACACACACACACACACACACACACACACACACACAGACACACACACACACATACACACACACACCCACGCACACACACACACACCCACGCACACACACAGATGTCTACTACTTATAGTTGCAACCAGGCCTATATCACATCCTTACTTTGTTTACACACACTGTTCTGTACGTGTGTCTGTCTGTCTGTCTGTCTGTCTGTCTGTCTGTCTGTCTGTCTGTCTGTCTGTCTGTCTGTCTGTCTGTCTGTCTGTCTGTCTGTCTGTCTGTCTGTCTGTCTGTCTCTCTCTCTCTTCTCCTCCTCTACTCCCTATCTCTCGCTCTCTGCTAATGAACTTCCTTACTAGTCCATGCCAAGACTCCAGCTCTGGAGTGGACCAGTGCTCCTAATCCACTCCAAGCGACAGGCCGGATCGCTGACCCACTAGCCTGATTCACCCATGTTGCTTCTTATCCCCCAAGTACTTTCAACATGATGGAGAGGTCAGATCACAGAGTATACTGTATATGGTAATAAACATACGGTAAGAGACAATGATATAAGATAAGATAAGATAAGATATTCCTTTATTGATCCCCATGGGGAAATTCAGGCATCATAGCAGCATGGGGGGTGGGGGGGGGGGGGGGGGGGGGGGTACAGGTAGTAAAAACAACACAAGCAGTGTAAACAAATAAGTCAATATAATTTTATACATATTTCATATAATATGTACCTAACAACTAGTAGACTGCGCTCAGTAGAGCCAAATCTCGACCAGGCGGCACGATATATCTCTGTAATTTCTATGATGAATATAGATCATGACTGTATTCTCAAGGTGTTTCTCTGTTTCCACAATGTTATGGTATCGGCCTACTTTGCTTTGCATCGTAAATTAATTGGTAAATGCCTGCCTTTATTAAAAATGCCTGCCTGCTATCAGAAATGCATAAAAAGATCTCAATCAGGCATCCCAGTGAGTTAACTATAGTAGCACACAAAGGACAACTGTCTCTGATCAGACTGCCGTGATCACATCAACAGATCAATGCTCCCTGCGTACTCTTTTGCCATATCGTTAGCCTCTACGACAATTGTCTAAGTAATTTTTCACGATTTTTGGAAAAGAAGAAAAAATAAATGTCCTTGTACATACATACACACACCATTTTGTTAGCCTCATACGATAATTGCCTAAGTCATGCGATCGCCATCTTATATGTAACGTTAAAATGCACAAGTCACACGAGTGAGGCAGATGAGGATTTTTTAACGAAACAAGCATTCTGATTGGCTGAGGACATATAGCCACTAAGCCAGGGCGATGCAGCAGTGTGAGGAGATTGCAGTTAGGCAGACATCTCAATTTGGCCAAAAGATTACTTAGGCAATTATCGTATGAGGCTAACGATATGTTGGTCCTCGCATAGAACAGGCAACAGACCGTACGATGCAATGGAAACTCACACGAGTCCAGATGACTGGTGCAGACACGAGCAACGTGAGTGTGCTCTGAAACGTGTCATGGAACATTTGACAGGAGACACGACAACGGACCACAGTGGGAGAGGGGATTAAAAGGGGCGGCGAAACACTGAAATGAGGGAATTGTGTTTTTTGCCTGTCTACATTTGAGAGCCACTGCAGCAGTGGACATCTATTTGAATTGACAACCTGTTGAGTTCAAGAGAGTCTGGTGGGCTGCTAATGTTAAGTTGTCAGTCGCACTGTGCCCTGAGAGTGATGCTTTCTGGCCAGAGCAGCCATTTTGTTTCACCGGATAGTGAACATTGGACATACTTCACCTATAATCACAACCCTGCTTACACAATCTTGTTGTAACTAAGAGATTAGCTGAAGAAATAAAAATGTTCATGGATAGATCACTTTTATACTAGGTTTCACCCAAGCATTTCCTGGTTGATAATGATGATGGCCTAGTAAAAGGCAATAGCAAACATGAAATACTTAACCCTCAAACATTAAGACTGTTCTGACAGCACAATATTGATGTAACTAAGCGATACATGGAGACATTTTTTTATAGGTTTACTATGACTGCCAGAGAGCTATATACTGTAGTATTGGCCTTTGCAAAAGGTTTATACTGACTGTTACATTTCAATCGACAATGTTGGAAATTAATTCAAATAAAATAAATAAAAGTCGTAGCACCATTATAAAAGATATTGAGGATTCAGGTCCTTGGCCTGCTGCCTATGTGGACATGTCATCCAAAGCGGCCCTGTAGTTTGAGAGATTACCTGTGGATAGACAGACAGACACTCAGACAGACACGACCAAATGCATGATCTCCCCAGGCATACCGCCTGGCAGAGGTATAAGTAACTTCTCTTGTTGTCTAATGTGATCAAAAGTGGAGCACAACATTATTATTGCAGAACGAAAAAAGAGGCAATCAGGCAGACAGAGAGACAGACAGACAGGCATGTGCTGTAGGCAGGCAGACAGAGATACAGACAGACAGGCATGGGCAGGCAGACAGAGAGACAGACAGGCGTGTGCTGTAGGCAGGCAGACAGACTGACAGACATGGGCAAGAAAGAGAGGTAAGGTGGCTGGTCATCTGATAGACAGGCAGACATACTGTAGAGTAGACAGATGGACAGACAGACTGGTTGGCAGAAATATTGGTAGTAGACAGGCAGACAGACAGACAGATATGCAGTAAACAAACAGACAGACAGAAGAGCTCCGTCTGCACCTCCGCTCAGAACAACAAGAGGACACGTCCTCCTACAGCACATCTCCGCCCTCGTCTCTGCGCTGGAACACAGAGAACAGAATAACAAGAGCCATCACGCACTCCCAGACACACACACACAGACAGACAGACACACACACACCATCAATAACCAACACTATGTGAAGGTCAGTTTATATAGGATTCACTGTGCACTGTACTAAACACAATATTTCTCTTTTACAAAGAATTTGTGGCATTGGTTTTATGATTATGTTTTTTTCCAACCCCCCAACACACATAGCCTATATATACACACACACGTTTCCAAATAAACAAGGTGTATGGGAAAGACACAAATGTATGTCCATGTGATAAATAGATACAATTTCACTTGTATGATAAGCATAAAAAACTAAACAAACGCAGACTGGCCCGCTGGCTACATCTCATCTGTTCTGACCCTATTCTGTGCATAGAGAGGCCCACAGGCATCTGCAGCCAAGCACAAGCCATATCTTGAATCCTTTAAAATGGAGGTGGTGGTGGTGTTGGTGTTTGGGGGGGGGGGGGGGGGGTATGGCGTGGAGGGTGCATGTGTTTGGGTGGGGAAGGCATCAGTTTAACCCTCTATGCACTGACACAAAATGTGGTATTTTCTTATTTTCCCCACGTCACCAATTAAACACTTAAACCAATTAAACACCGTCCTTCAATTAAAACATTAACATTTTCAAGGTACCCCCCCCCGATTGGACGGAGAAATAATCGCCACCGGATGCCCATGTACGTTTTTAGTTAAATCGTTTGAAAAGCAACACTCTGATTATAAGGGGGCAGCTCCAATTATTCATTCGTAAAATTGTTTCCCCGCTGACTAAATTCGAACCAAATGTTCTTTCTGCACCTGCACGTCTGACTATAAGAACAAGAACAACGCACAAAGACGGTGCTCTCTGTTTGAGCCATGTATCGCCGTGCGTAAAACTGTTATCCTGCATGCCGGGTACCCGCGGCGCGTCAGGTGCGGCTAATTTCTTGAATGCAAATGCGCCCTCGTCGTGCAACGCGCTCACCTACAGTAGCCCCCCAGCCCGTGGACCGGCTGCTACCGCCTCTGCTCCTTTAAGGCTGTGTGAGGAATGAAAGCGTCTGCAGGGGCTGGGAGAGGGTTCTTCACGCTCAGAGGCAGTCTAGTGGGCTGGCGCGGGGACCAATGCGATTAGAGCGGCATTGGGGAGGAAGATGCGCGTACTGCTTGCCTCTTGCTGGACGGACAGAGGCGGTGAAGAAGATGTGACTTTGGAATCCCAGAAAAAAAACCACCGCTTCAGCTCTCCCGGATTTGTTTTTCATTCTCATTGAAACCCTCCCCTGTTTGCTTCTTGTTTTTAGTTATTTTGTTTTCTGTTCATTTTTGTGCCCAAACATGATTTGTCAATCAAACCTATTATGTAGGATTTGGGGGGTTTGATTTTTCTTTTTTTCTTTCCCTCTCTCTTCCTGCATGTTTAGTTTAGACAGTTTTGCAATTCGGATTTTTTTCTTTTCTTTTGAGGACCTGCTATTTTACTGCCCTGACTCAGCATCACACCTGGGCTTCAGGCGGACAGCATCCCTCTGAAGAACCAGCAGACACGGAGCACCGGATCACAGCTCTCCCCAAGACAATCACAGAGGCGCATATATGCTCCGAGCGCAACCAGGGGGGTCGAGAGGAAGAGAAAGAGTGCTCTAGGGAAGTAGTGAGGGACCAGTGAAGATAATATTAACAGTAACAGAGACTTGGACTGGTTCCTTCAAAGACAGTGGCAAATGTTTAACCTTACCCTAAGCGCACAGAAGAGAACCCAGGAGAGGCGTCGGTCGAGGTGTGCGGAGGAAGACGAGAAAGCATAGCTTGGGGGGATTGAACGGAGCAGGGCATGAGGATATTGGCTTTTATCTTTTTCCAGAGCATCTTGAATGGTAAGTTTCACCTGCTCATTTTAATACTCATTAGCTATTCCGGAAAGCGCGCCGCTGGAAGGAAGGCAAAGTGACTGGGGAGGGAAGGACGGAGGTCACCTGTGTCCCACATGAGAAGGTTTTATGGTTGTCATGAGGGTTGTCACCCGTGATAGAGGCAAGGGGACGGGCGAGGCACGGAGCGCGTTTTTAATCGTTTAAGCGACACTATAAACGATTAAAACACACCCTTGGCCTAACATCCTCATCAAAATAATCTAAAACAGACATGTCTTTAAGTCAGTGAAGCAGGCCTGTATTTCCTTGCTTGATGGATTGCTATCTAATTCATGGTGATGCTTGATTAGATGTGACCTTTTAGGTTGAAGTCTTAATTGTTTACAGTTTCATCCACTGAGTGTAAATGAATTGTGTTTTAATTTGATGCCAATTGAATGGTTATTCTGTTACAGTTTGCCTCTACTCTGGCCCTTAGTAATACGTGACGTATTTGATATAATGGACATTTGGTTTACCCCCTTCCCTTCCCCTCCCCCACCAACCAGTCTATTTTCAAGTTCAAAGTGTCCTAATTGAATAGCCTATAGGAGAATGATGAAATAAATACACACATACACATTTAAAAATTAAAACATCAGAAAAGGATATCTGCATCAAAACACATTTGGTATAACAATATTAAATTAATATCTGTGACGTGCATCAAAGCTTGATATATTTCAGAAGTCGTCTAAAATTTTACTACAGCTTCTTTGCATTGAGGTAGAGATTTTTACAGGGAATAACAAATGTTTTTGTCAATTAGAAAAAGAACATGCAATTTTGCACAGAAATATTCCAGAGGCGACAGTAGAATAAATAAAACGCTCCTGATGGCATGCAAAAAGGTATTTCACAAATACCCATTATCAAGGAAATGTTTGCATTACATTTCTATTCCAGTAACCACAGAATCCTCCATTCAAACATTGCGATTGCGTTTATCTCTCTGTGTGTGTGTGTGTGTGTATTTATGTGCCTGTCTGTGCTTGTGTTTGTGTGTGTGTGTGTGTGTGTGTGTGTGTGTGTGTGTGTGTGTGTGTGTGTGTGTGTGTGTGTGTGTGTGTGTGTGTGTGTGTGTATACGTACAAATGTGTATTTGCATGCGTGTGTAACAAGGGTATGTGTATATGTTTGTGGGCTGGATTTGTGTGCTCATGTATATCTATAATCAACTGAAAATTGATACAATTTATTTCAATCACAGGATAAAAATGAACACTTACTCTCTAGAATATTTTTTTTTGGGTGTGCAAAATATGATAAAAGGGTGAGAGCAGAGGAAGGAGAAAACAGAACAGGGAGGGCTGGGAGAGGGAAAGAAAAGGGGGAATATGTCTTCAACAAAAAAATACAACAGAGTGACAAGGTCCGGAGTGACAAGATGGGGGCCGTTCAGATAAACTGAAAACCAAATCAAAACCCAAATCTGCTCATATAATGTTAGCTATAAGAACGCTGAATTCACCAACCAGGCAAAGTGGGTTTAATGAGGATTTAAGGGACATAAATACATTTTAAAACACATTTAGTTATACGATATGGTGCACCCTTTATACGATATGGTGCATAGTACCCCGCAAAATTATTTTCTTCTCCCACCCTCTTTCCTCAGTTGAAAAAAAATCCTCGGTTTTTAAAATGGATTCTTTTTTTGTTGTTACTGTATTGTCTCTTTTTCTTTGCTCTGGCGATCCTCTCTTCCTCGGGTTTATTGACATTCGTCTCCACATAAAGCGGTATCTCACTCAGCCCATACTCCTGCAGGAACTCATAAGGGAACAATATGGAGTCGTCATTAATCATGATCACCTAACTGTGACATTAGATCAACTGCCATGCAAGATTGTGTCCATTCATTGCATACAGGATTATTGAGGAGGGCCGTTGGGCAAGCAGCTGATAAGCACTATATAGACAGATATGGGTGTGCAGACATTTTACTTTATTTTCTTGTTCGTCATCACTCCCGTATATGCTTTGTGGCACCGCCATCCTTGTTTACATATTTTTTTATATATACATATTTTTTTTAAGATACAGGTTTTGAGTATGTGTTATCAGCATTGTCGTTTGATTTCTCTATCATTGCACAGGAGCCTGGCTATATGATTATGTCCTCTGCAGTTGGATATTGTGTTGATTATCATGAAAATGAGGTGTTCATCGGCTGAGCAGCCGTTGTCAGAATGGATGAATGACCTTGTAGATAGGAGCTGGCACAGCGATTGGATTCTAGACAATTCTTGCTGTTTCAGAGTTAGGCCTATCACATGCTCACTGGCCTGCCTGTCTCTATGGTAACCCCCCATAATGGGTGTCAGAGAAGTAAGCGGTCTCTGGCTGCTCGGCTGGGGTGACCCGGAAGTACTTGACAAGGACCTAATCACTTCCCAGGACCTCTGTGATTGTATAAGCTAGTGGTGTAAGACAGTACAGCATAATGATAATCAACGGCCTCTGTCACAGCTTCCTCCTCCAGGGATACTACCCCCCCCCCCCCCAGACTCTGCAACTCTGTCTCACAAGACATTAGGGACTCAGAGTCCGTCTCCATTTTCCAATCCTGCCTCAAGGCCCACCCCATCGCCACCACCTTCTCCTAGCCCCCCCTCCATCCAACCTTCCATCCATCCATCCATCCATCCATCCATCCATCCATCCATCCATCCATCCATCCATCCATCCATCCATCCATCCATCCATCCATCCATCCATCCATGCATCCATCCACCCATCCATCCATTGTACTACAGTATGTCTGTATGTTGGTTGTCTCACTATCCTCACCCCTTTTTGTAAAGCAACTTTGGGTTCTAGAAAAGCGCTATATAAATGTATTTGTATTTTATTAGTATTAGTAGCATTATCATTATCATTATTATTGTTATTATTATTGTTATCATTATTATAAGTGCCTGATTATGGTTGTGAGGAACCAAACATTTGGTTTTATATTGATACGTTGATATCTTTTAAAACCTATTTTGCAATGTGATATAAGGTGCCTCTTCCACAATGCATAATGACAATTAAAGTGCTTTGAAAATATCTGACAAAGGAAAACAATATATTTACTATTGGCATTATTGTATTAGTTAGTTATTTGGCCTCATGCTATTCTATACCGGTACTGGTGTACTGGTATACTATACTGGTTATATTGGTAATACTAGTGCATGTGTGCCGATTATATTATATTGAATATGGAATTCTTGGGAAGTGATTGATCAGTTCCAGTTATCTTAACGGAAACTGCAAGAACTGTATCGTTTTCAGCTTATTCATATGGATTTATTATATATATACTCTCTTCATATCAAATCTATCATTTTCAATGTGGGAAATACATACAACGTATTTAGACGTTACACATAACGTTAACATGAGGTTATTTTGGGCATTATTTTGAAAGAGCATAATATGGTTTAGATATGTCCCGTCTCTATCAAAGTGGAATCTATCAATTCAGCCATCAGGATGGAAGAGGAAGCAAATTAAATTTGTCGCCCTGAAAGATGCCTTTAGGCAAAACCAATGCAAGCTCAAATTGGCCCACTCAAATGCTCATTGCAAATATATAATGATGCAAGGCTCCTCGCCTATTACAATGATTTTTTTTATCCACTTTTTCTCCTTATTTTCTATTTTCTCCCATCCCAATTTTGCTGTTTCCAATTCTCCCCTCCCCTGTCTTGAAGGTTGCTCGCATATGCCCCCCACAGGTCGGTCGTAGGGAGGATAGAAGCCTTGCATTACGTGTCCCCTCCAGTACACGAGGAGGCAGCCTGTCACATATTTTCACCTGCCAGCGCGGACTCTCATTGGCGAGGTGTAACGTGTGGGAGGCTCACACTACCCCCGCTATTTCCTGTCTCTGCTGTGCAGGCGTCCCCCAACTGACCTGTAGGAGTCGCTGTCCACAACGTCCAGATTACCACCCATTGACTTTCACCCGCTGACTCTGCCAATTGAGCCAGTATGACGGCCGGCCCAACACCGACAGCCGGATTTGAACCCGGTGTCTCTTGCGTTGGTGACGAGCGCAATGTCCGCTGCACCACCCAGGCGCAGTCCTATTACAATGATTTATAGACATACAGTATAGTACTGCTAGCTTAACCTGATGCCCGCGTATTAACACAACTTATCTCCTTTGTCTTCAATAAATGAACGTTTACACTGCAGGTCATGAGACCATGCAATCATGTTATTTCTACCTCAATTAGCTGTGTGACCTTTCTCAGGGTAAAGATATCAAATCCCCCTTCAAAATAAGGCTAGCTCATCCTGACCATCCAGCGTAGCTTACAGTACTACAGTAAATACCTGCCAACATCAGTTAGCCTGCCAATTTAACATGACCCCACATTATTAGCAACCTGAGAGGCTGGGTATATGAAGGGGGACTGTGTGGTGGATAGATAAATAGATGGATTGGACTGAACCCAAGATAGTAGATAAGAAAAAATAGCGCATTCAAAGCAGCACCGGTGGGGTGAAAACGGAACAGTTCCGGTCTTCTAAGTGGGCGGGACCTTTACACTGGCACCGTCCCTATTTGTAATGACTCTGCGTCTCCTTTCTGAACCATCTCTGACTGAACTTACCTGCGAGTACAAGAAGGGGAACCTGTGTTTGCTCGGGAGTTAATCTACAGGGGGCAATTAAAGCTGCACATTGATTAGAGCCCCATCTGTTGGAGTGAGGAGGACGAGCTCCTCTCAGAAGCCCCCGGGGGCCTGTATTTATCAAGCATCCTAACGTAGGGGAGCTGATCTGAGACTGGTTCATACTGTAGGAGGTCATAGTGAAGGTGTATACTAGGGCTGTCCCCGACTAAGGATTTGGATGGTTGACTATGATTGGCCAAAATGTGCCGTTAGTCGACTATTGGTCGACAAAAAATAAAAAATAAAAAAAAAGTATAATATTATTATAATTTTTTTTAATATATATATATATTTTTTTTGTATCATTCCATTTGGGCTGTGGGGGGTGTTTAATGTCTGAAGGAGTCGACTGAAGGCTTCTTGTCCTCTGCAAAAGCATGCAATTGGTCCACTGATGGATACATCTTGATATTTGTCTAGTCTAGTGTGTTCATTAGATGGGTGAAATCCTCTTTCAGTGCCTCTGTGCCAGTTTTTGTAGGCAGTTAGCCTCTGGTATGCATTCCATTAGCGTTAGCCACGCTTCTAGGCCTCTTTTCTTTTGGAAAGAATGATACAAAAATTTTATTAAATAAAAATATTATAACTTTAAATTCATTTTTTTTTATATTCGACTAAGAGGTTGGCTGGTCGACTACGGCTCCTTTCGACCGATTAGTCGACTAATCGACTAATAGGGGTCAGCCCTAGTGTATACAGTCGTGTGGCCTTGGGCAGTGATCCTTGATCAGTGCTCCTATTTGTAGAAGTGGGATAAATATGGGCCCTGGATCCTCCAACGTCTACATGGAAGACAGGCACTCTTTCCATTGGTCACAACGGCCTCGTGCAGAGAGGCTCCTTGGAACCGTGGAAAGCACACTTGAAACCAGATCAGCATTACTGGTGCACTTAACAGCAGCTAGTCTGTTTACTAATGACCAATTAGGGTTTGGCCAGAGACCGCCATAGTAGTATCAGAGCTCATGAAATTAGATTACTCAGCACACACACACACGCACGCACGCACGCACGCACGCACGCACGCACACACACACACACACACACACACACACAAAAACATACAGCAAGATAATATTGGGCCATTTTATACAATCTGATATAATGATCTACTGAGTTTACACACCTCGATTAAGTCTTGCTCCATATTACTCCTCTTCTCCTCTGAGAGGTGCGCTGAGGTGCATTCTGAATCCTTGCACGTTGCTCCCGTGGAAAGGCCTGCTAATGCAAGGTAATGGGTACCCTGATGTGTAAAATAAATGATAATAGATATCCCCTGGTTCACACACCCTGGCTGTATAATGAGGGATACACCACTGCACCGTACTGTACTGTACCTCCTCGAGACGATCAGCCGGAGTCTAGCTCTCTAATTAGGAGCAAGGCATTGGAGACTGGTGTGTGTGTGCACGTGCGTGCGTGTGTGTGTGTGTGTGTGTGTGTGTGTGTGTGTGTGTGTGTGTGTGAGAGACCGAGAGAGAGAGAGAGAGACAGAGAGAGAGAGTCAGTTTACGTGTACTTGTGTGTGTGTGCGTGCGTTTGTGTTCCTGTGGGTTTGTGCACGTGTGTGTGTGTGCTTAGACTCCTGTTTGTGTGCGTGCGTGTGTGTGTGTGTGCACTGTGTTCCACCCAATGTAGAATCTAATTACCGATCACACCGTGTGTGTGTGTCTGCATGGATTCCGCTGAATCAGAACAGTGTAATTGCGTGAGTCCGCGTGTAAATGGCTCTCGCATTAAAATGTTAACGATATCGTTTAGCATCTGCGGGGGAAAAGGGAGAAAAAAAGGCCCTCAGCGGCCAGATGTAGGTGCTTGATCATGCGTGTAAAGTGAGGTTGTAGTACATCTGGCAGGGGGTTCCCTCTCCCCTCACCAGCTTCTAAGAAGAGAGGATGTTTTTAATTCACTCAGCGACTGTCAAAGTGACATGTTATATTAGCACCGTAGGCTGCACCCGCACCTGTACTATAGAGGGAGAGTGTAAAAAGGGTTGATTTGACAGAGTAAATCAAGATGAAAGTGGTTACACACAGCAAAGCCCGCCTGCTTGCCTTTTGAAATGCTCTGAGACTAAGGAGATACGGCATCTGCCAGTGATCGGGGGAATACTGCTCGTTCGTTCCATGAATTCATACGACACTGTTTGTTATTCCGGGACTTTCTCATGTTTTAAACATGTTTTTTTTTGTACCTAGAAATAGAGTGTGTCATCCAATGTGATGCATTCATTTAGAAAACGTCCGACACTGACACGTCATACTGATGTTTACCTGAATTTAACCCTAACCTTAACCGCACCATTTCCTTAACTTGACCCTAACCAGGAAAACATCAGGCCCCCTGACCTATTTTTTTTCTCCAAAATAATGTGTCGGTTATTGTTATGGTCTGGTCCGGGGATGACACATTAATCAGTGTTAGTGAACATGAACATCCCTTTCCCAAAGATAAAAGCCAGAAAACAAGATACTATATAGAGGCTGTGAGGTAAAGATGTACGATACGAGAGACTATGTGAGGTAAAGATGTAAAGATGCAGCCTGGAGCTGCTGAGAATGAATGGGAGACTTACCTTGTAGACTTACCTTGCTTGTGTACAGCGTTTGAGCTGTTTGCCCAAATCAATTTGTCGCAGTCGAGTGGTTCCTGCTCCAGCCAATTTAAAGATTGGGCCCAGCTGTGTCTGCGTATTAAGTGATACACTACTGTACATATTATATGAAAGGGTTTCTGTTGTTTTAGCCAATTTGAAATGGGTTTTTCTTTTGAACCCTTTCACTGCCACACGGCAGAAGGTTAACCCTTTACTATCACACAACTGACGGTCGTCTGGCAGTGAAAGGGTTAACCTTCTGTGTGTTTTCGCGGTGAAAGGGTTAACCGTTTTGGTGGTGCGGTGGTTAACCCTTTCACTACCACACTATATAAGGTTAACCCTTTCACTACCACACTATAGAATGTTAACCCTTTCACTGCCACACGGTTAACCTTCTGTAGTATGGTAGTGAAAACGTTCCTACAGTAGTAGGAAGGCAGAGAGGGAGACGGAGTAGGGGAGACACAGGAGAGAAGGTTCTTTATTGAGATACAGTAGTAGGAAGGCAGAGAGGGAGACAGAGTAGGGCAGACACAGGAGAGAAGGTTCTTTATTGAGATACAGTAGTAGGAAGGCAGAGAGGGAGACAGAGTAGGGCAGACACAGGAGAGAAGGTTCTTTATTGAGATACAGTAGTAGGAAGGCAGAGAGGGAGACAGAGTAGGGGAGACACAGGAGAGAAGGTTCTTTATTGAGATACAGTAGTAGGAAGGCAGAGAGGGAGACAGATTAGGGGAGACACAGGAGAGAAGGTTCTTTATTGAGATAGTAGGAAGCTGGCAGAGAGGGAGACAGAGTAGGGGAGACACAGGAGAGAAGGTTCTTTATTGAGATAGTAGGAAGCTGGCAGAGAGGGAGACAGAGTAGGGGAGACACAGGAGAGAAGGTTATTTATTGAGATAGTAGGAAGGCAGAGAGGGTCACAGATTAGGGGAGACACAGGAGAGAAGGTTCTTTACAGTAGTAGGAAGGCAGAGAGGGAGACAGAGTAGGGGAGACACAGGAGAGAAGGTTATTTATTGAGATAGTAGGAAGCTGGCAGAGAGGGTCACAGATTAGGGGAGACACAGGAGAGAAGGTTATTTATTGAAATACAGTAGTATGAAGGCAGAGAGGGAGACAGAGTAGGGGAGACAAGAGAGAATGTTATCTATTGAGATAGTAGGAAGCTGGCAGAGAGGGAGACAGAGTAGGGGAGACACAGGAGAGAAGGTTCTTTATTGAGACAGTAGGAAGGCTGAGAGGGAGACAGAGTAGGGGAGACACAGGAGAGAAGGTTTTTAAAGTCATTCACCATACCAGATTGAGGCATAACTGATTTTCTCTCTATGTGACTGGCCAAACATCTGCTAAGAAACATTGGCAACGGAAGGTAGCTCTACCCTCACTAAAATGAGAAGAACTACAATGGGCGGGT
This sequence comes from Notolepis coatsorum, assembly GCF_963971535.1. Lineage (NCBI taxonomy): Eukaryota > Metazoa > Chordata > Actinopteri > Aulopiformes > Paralepididae > Notolepis > Notolepis coatsorum. Next base: position 216,129,459 of record NC_140165.1, on the reverse strand, counting down.
CATTACAATTTCCTGATATCTCAATTGTCTCTCTTGATCAGCTTCCCACTCGCTCCAGCAGTAAATGCTCAGCCCCTCCCCTCCTGTGTGTTTGGTAGGAGTGGCAACCTGTGACCGGCTTTGCCTGTCCCTTTTTGCCTCAATGTAGTCCTTTGTAAAGCTGAAAGCAGGAGCATGCACATTCGTTTAAGGCTATTTATCTGGCCTGACGATTTGTACAGAGCTGGCTGTGGGCTCATTTTACTAACTTTTATACAAATACAAGAGAGACCCTTTAACACAATCTGTGGAATTATGTTATGCTTTTATTTTTCAAGTGTGCCTCAGCACGAAACGGGTTGAGAAGCGTTACATTTTCTACAGTCTACAGTTTAACACACCCATATGGACAACACATCGTGCAGCACTTTAACACACCCCACAACCTATAGTGTAGACACTATACCAACTATACTCACCCCGACCATCCCCCCCCCCCCCGGTCGCAATGCCACAGATTTGGCACATCGTGGTAGACAGGTGGTGGAGGTGTGATGAGCCTGCTATTCATCATCCTCCAAGACAAACAAGTCACTTTGGACCTCGTAAATTCTGCCCCCTAATCCAGTTCCCCACATGCCACGGCCGGGCTTTGAACTCCACTCACACTCAGGCCTGGAGGCTGGATTGATCCCCTCTTCACCAGCCTGCACCATGATGCATGTGCCTGGCCTGCTGCACTGTGGCTCATAGGAGACTCTCTCTCTGCTCTGTCTCTCTGTCTCTCTGTCTCTCTCTCTCTCTCTCTCTCTCTCTCTCTCTCTCTCTCTCTCTCTCTCTCTCTCTCTCTCTCTCTCTCTCTCTCTCTCTCTCTCTCTCTCTCTCTCTCTCTCTCTCTCTCTCTCCTCTCTCTCCCCCCTCTCTCTCTTCTATCTCTGTGTGTGTGCATCTCTCTCTCTTTCTCTCTCTCTCTCCTCTCCCCCCCCTCACTTCTGTCTCTGTGTGTGCGCATCTCTCTCTCTTTCTCTCTCTCCCCTCTCTCTCTCCTCTCTCCCCTCTCTCTCTCACTCTCTCTTCTGTCTCCGTGTGTGTGTGTACATCTTTCTCTCTCTCCTCTCTCTCTCTCTCTCGCTCTCTCTCGCTCTCTCTCTACGCTCCCTACGCTCTGCATCTTCTGGCCGTCTCAGACCCACTCCTATCCGAGCTTCGGGAGGGTCATCAAGGAGAACCTGCCTGTTCTCAGTCCTTGCCCCACAATGGTGGAATGAACTGCCCACCCCAGTTAGGACAGCCGAAACCCGTCCAATTTTTTGCCGTCGACTAAAGACGCACTTCTTCAACCATTATCTGAAATGAGAAAAAAATTATAATAATAAAAAAAAAAAAAAAAAAAAAAATCTAACCCTAACTAACCTTACTGTCGTGCACTTGTCCTTGTTGACAGAATCTGGCTATGGGGCGACAATAATGTGGTCAAGAGGCATGGTTTCTATCTTTAGCCTTTGGCGTGGTTTATTATTCACATGGTAAAGCAGCAGCACATGAGTTCTCCTCTCCGTGAGAGTAAGGTGGGGAAAGAGGTAGAGGGGGAGGAGACATCTCCTTAAATACTCGCCACCTGGTGGCAGCATTAGTGGCTCCGCCTAGAGCGCCCTCTAGTGGAAACAGTTATAGTTAGACAGTTACTTGCAATCCTACATAGAACCTCTAACTTTAACAATCCCACTTAGGGTTGTATAGCACACTGTATAACTTCTCCAAAAACAATTTACAAAGAAAATAATACAATTCAGAACATCAAAAAGAATATGGCAGTCAATATTTACACACCAAACATGACCTCTGCAAATCTCTTCAATTTCAATTTGGAAACAGGTTTCCTCATAGTGTCTGCTACCATGTCGTCCGTTGGACAATAAATCAGTGTCATTCTTTCTTCTCTGATGACAGATCTGATGAAATGATATCTTATATCGACATGTTTACATCTATGTCGGCACACAGGGTTCCTAGCAATCACAATGGTTCCCTGGTTGTCCTCATAAACAACAGTCTTCATATATACATAGGTGTCCATTAGGCTTGGGCGGTATCATTTTTTTCACACCGTCATACCTTGCTGACATAATACCCCGGTATACGGTATATGACATTTTCATCAGCGGAGGGGGCAACCCGTGTTACCAAGTAAACAAATCACGGTGCTACTCTCAGAATGGTAGCCAGAAGCCTGCAGCATCTAGTACTACTATCGTTAGCTCTCAGAATGGTAGCCAGTTAGCCTGCAGCACCGTAGTACTAGTAACGTTAGTATTGTGTATTCAAAAACGCACCGGACTGCGACGTAACGTTTTACCGTTTATTTGCTTGCTCCACCAGTGCACAACAACACACACCAACTCTTGTTACCACAACGCTTTACGGTATTTTCACAGCACTGTCGCAACATTACCGTAAAACGTGAACACCGGTGTGATCCACATACACAACAGTTAGCTCTCAGAATAGCCAGTTAGCCCGCAGCATCTAGTGCTACTATCGTTAGCTCTCAGAATGGTAGCCAGTTAGCCTGCAGCACCGTAGTACTAGTAACGTTAGTATTGTGTATTCAAAAACGCACCGGACAGCGACGTAACGTTTTACCGTTTATTTGCTTGCTCCACCAGTGCACAACAACACACACCAACTCTCGTTACCACAACGCTTTACGGTATTTTCACAGCACTGTCGCAACATTACCGTAAAACGTGAACACCATTGTGATCCACTCTCTCCACTAGTGAGGACTGGTCTCGCCCTCTGCTGGCACGTGTGTGCACTACACTCAAAACTCCGTTTCACTGTAATAGAAACTGAAGCGCATCTGTGATTTTGATGGTATTGATTTTCAATACCGTCGGGATTTCTAAATACCCTGGTATACCGTAATACTGTCATACCGCCAAGCCTAGTGTCCATCACTTCGAACAGTTGTTCTAGATAAACACATTCCTGCATTGTCATAGCTAGAACCATACATTCGGCTTCACAAGTTGATAGTGCCTCTGTGGGCTGCTTCTTTCTGAAACACAGCTGTTTATCTGCTGTACCTTTGAGATAACGAAAAACATGTTTTTCTGTAATCCAATGCTCCTCTGTGAGGTCAAAAAAAAGCTGTGACAATTTTACTCACTACAAAACATAGGTCAGGGCGAGTACATGTTGCCAAACAAATGAGGCTACCCACAGCTTCTCCGTACATTCTTACATCAGTCAAAACGTTTCAGGATCTTTTCCACATAATCTTTTTTTTTTAATCTTTTTTTCCCCTCCTTTTTCCTCCGATTTTTTTTTTTAGTCGTTATGCCAATTCCCAATCCCCTTCCTGGTCGCTGCGCACTTACCCCCCACAGTCGGTCTGGGAGAGTGGAGGCTATCACGTGCTTCCTCCGACACACGTCTAGCCAATCAACCGCTTCTTTTCACCTGGCAGAGCGGACTCTCACTGAGAGGGTGTAACGTGTGGAAGGATCACACTACCCCCCTTAGATCCTATCCGCGCTGAGCAGGCGCCCCGACCGAACTCTAGGAGTCGCTGTTTACAACGACCCGGACCCACCCCTCCAGCTTTCCCACCCTCTAATACTGCCAATTGTATTAGTGTGAACGGCCAGCCAAGGTGGTGACAACGCCGGGAGCTGGATTCGAACAGGCGAATCCAGCGTCTCCGGCGTTGGTGACGAACGCAATCTCCGCTACGCCACCTGACCGCCCTCTTTTCCACATAATTAAATAATTTAGAACATGGTAAATCATCCACCTCTGTATTTAAACATGGGATCCACTCAGGTATTTAAACCTGGATTCTACTCCTTCTGTATTTAAACCTGGATTATCCTCCTCCTGCATTTAAGCAATTAGCTACGAACCTTACTTTGTACTTGTCGTGGCCTTCAATACCCTCCTTGATTGAATACACCCATTTCCCTCCAACTGTCTGTCTGCCCTCTGGTAACTTGGTTAGAGTAAAGGTGTGGTTGTCCTCTAGGGACCTCATCTCCTCATCCATTGCTCTCTCCCATTTACTTGATTCAGGGGACACTATGGCCTCTTTAAAGGTCGGAGGTACCCCACTGACTACTCTGTAACATTAATCAATGGTGGTAAGTGTACTGTCATCCTCGTCACTTTCTCTCCGGGCATAGTCTGTCAGATACTTTGGGGTTTTGTGTTCCCTTGAGGGATACCTCCCACTGCTTGGGGCTGACTGTCTGTCTGCACGACCGCGCTAAGTACACTGGGCTGAGGTGTCTCTGTTTCTTCACACCTTACTCTGGAGTCCAGCTCTGGCTCTTCTGTTTGTGTCTCGCTCTCACATGTTGTCTTTGTGGCAAACTTGACTAGCATGTGTTTCTGCACTCTCCCTTTACCGGGATGATAAACTAGGAAAGCGGGGCTTCCTTTGTCGTGCCCTACAAAGAGTCCTTTTTTACATCTGGACTCGAGCTTTCCTCTGTCCTGCAGGTAAGCATGACACACTGATCCAAATTGGTGCATTCTAGCTAGATTACACTTCTTTCCTGTCAGTGCTGTATACGGGGTGGTGCCTGTGTGCTTATTAAAGCACTTGTTTCTGGTGTAAGCGGCTTCTTGCACCGCGTAATGCCATAGACTCTTAGGTAAGTTACTGTCTACTAGCTTACACCTAGCCATTTCGAAAAGGGTGCGCCATTCCCTCTCTGCCACTCCGTTCTGGTGTGGGGGATATGGACATGACGTCTCGTGTCTTATCTTGTACCTTCTCAACAGTGATTGGAACTCTCTGTTTGTGAACTCGGTTCCGTTGTCGAACCTCAAGCATCTTACGTTACCATAAGGGGCTACGTCTGCCAGGAATTTCTCTGTGGCCTGGAGTGTGTCACTCTTTGCTTTGAGAAAGTAAACAAACACTGCCCCTGTGCACACATCTGTAAAAGACTGTACATATCTAAAGCCTCCTATGGACTCGTTGCTTACTGGACCAGCTAGATCCGTGTTAACTAGCGCAAGTGGTACCTTTACTTTTTCTGTGGGATTTCTGTTTCTCGATTGAGTAAACTGCCCCGTTTTGCACACTACATATTCTTTGTCAGGTCTACGCTTTTCACCTTCAATGTGCATGCCTTCTGTCACTGCTTGCAGTTTCAGTAAATCCTCGTAATTACAATGACCCATAATCTCATGCCATGTCTGAATATCGTGACTGACCGTCACGCTACACATATCATTATTATCATTACACTTGTCGTTATCATTACACTCTGTTTGCAGATAATACATTCTCTGGTACATCTTTATGTTAAATCGTGTACCGTCAGGCTCTACAAGGACATTTTATACAAGGACCTTTATCGAAGAATACTTTGGCACCGTTCGCAGTAGCAGCTATTACAGAGAATAGTCCTTGTGGGAACGATGGTACGTAGAGAGCGTTCTTTAACGTCACTGTACACCGGCGCCCCCCACTGTCTGTGAGGCATACCTGTGCGTCCCCTCTCTCTTGCGCCAACCCGTAGGTGCGCTTCCCGTCTGCCAGCTCCATGCTGTGTCTCTCTGGGTGGAAAGTGTTGTCAAAGTTCTTGAACCGACTCCTGTCGTTGATGACGTGGGACGACGCACCTGTGTCCACGATTAGTCCCTTCCTCTGCACCCGCTGCAGCTGCGCCGGCCTGGTGACGCACGCTGTCCGCACCCCGAAAGCGAAGTCTTCTTGTCCCGTTACTCTCCGGGCGGCGTCTCGATCCGTCTCACGTCGACCGTCGCCGCCATCTTGTCCGCTGCCGCCATCTTGTCCACAGCCGCCATCTTGTCCGTAGCCTCCGTCTCGTTCATGGCCGTCATCTTGTCCATGCGCGTATCGCGCGCTCTGGTCGTGTTTCTTCATGCACGCTCTGTCTCTGTGCCCCGTGGATTTGCAGAAGCTACACCAGACAGTCTTTGTGCAGTCGCCTCTCCGATGGCCTTTCTCTCTGCATCGCCAACACGCCAGCTCCGCCGTGGGCCTGGTCTTCTCCCTTGGCGTCGCTCGGGCCTTCAGCACCCTCTCTCCCGCCTCCGCGGCGGCTGGGTGGGTATCTTCTGAGGCCTCGAAGTTTCGTAACTTGGCCTTGAACTTTCCCAGCGTCATGTCCGCTGAACCGTGTGTTACCAGGAGTGTGAACGGTTTGTACAGCTCCGGTAGTCCCCTCATCACCATCGCCATCATTAGCCCATAGCTTGGTGCTTCTCCTGCACTCTTCAATGCCGTCATGATCTGCTCAGCTCTGATGACGTATTCGGTCACAGTCTCGGTGTGCCCCTTCATCAGTGCTGTTAGTGTTATGTAGAGGGCCACGACTCGGGGTCTTCCTTGCCCGATATAATGCTCTCTCAACACCCCCAGGCTTTCTCTGCCTTTGTCTTTAGTGTCGCGGAATATCAGCCCCAAGCTTGTGTCGTCGAGCAGTGGCTCTAACTCACAGTATGCGTCTGCATTACGCTTGTCGTCCAGGGCTTGTGCTTCCGCCGTCAGGTCTCCCGTGGGGGCCGTCAAGATCGTCGTCTTCAGTCCCACACCGTGCATGCAGCATAACATGCACTCTTCCCAGAGCTCGTAGTCCTCTGCCTTTCCATTGAATGAGGGCCATTTGCTCCTTCCCTTGGTCGCCATCCTCTTGTTTGAGGCGTAGCTTTAGCTCTTGTTGGCCTAGTGTCTAGCCACGCGGTGCTCCCGGCGCTAACCTAGCCTATACTTCAGCTAAACTTGCTACCCTTATTATTTCGCCCCTGCGTGATCTGGGCCCATAACCTGTTGACAGAATCTGGCTATGGGGCGACAATAATGTGGTCAAGAGGCATGGTTTCTATCTTTAGCCTTTGGCGTGGTTTATTATTCACATGGTAAAGAAGCAGCACATGAGTTCAGGTGGGGAAAGAGGTAGAGGGGGAGGAGACATCTCCTTAAATACTCGCCACCTGGTGGCAGCATTAGTGGCTCCACCTAGAGCGCCCTCTAGTGGAAACAGTTATATATACAGTTAGACAGTTACTTGCAATCCTACATAGAACCTCTAACTTTAACAGTCCTAATAAACTAACCTACACTGTAGCACTCAACACTTTGATGAACATTCTTACTCAGCTGATAGAGTTGTGGCCTTCCTGATGACTTGTCATACAGAACTTGTAAGTCGCTTTGGATAAAAGTGTCAGCTAAATGACTAAATGTAAATGTAAATGTCTCTCTCTCTCTCTCTCTCTCTCTCTCTCTCTCTCTTCTCTCTCTCTCTCTCTCTCTCTCTCTCTCTCTCTCTCTCTCTCTCTCTCTCTCTCTCTCTCTATCTCTCTCTCTCTCTCTCCTTTTAGAATGTCATTGTTGTCACTTTGCAACTGAGTGTGATATTGCTTTTATACAATAGTTCTATAAGTGCCATTTATTAGTTAGCAGCAGTATTAAGTGACAAGAGATTATGATTTGTTTGTTTATTTAATCATTTATTTGGCTCCGCCGCCACAAAGTAGTTCCCGCAACTGGACTGGGGCTGGACTGTTGCCAAATAACGCATAAACATTTCCCTGCATGCTAGCTTGCTACTTTGGGCGTGGGCTTCTCTCCCTCCCCTCGGCCTCTCCTGACGACCATTTCATAATTGAACACAAATGTTCTTTGTGGAAATATGTTCATAGATAGATAACGAGATAACGAGTCATTTAGAACACCTGTAAAGCGAAGTGATACATGTATAGTTAAACGTCCCAGTGCTGTTATCAGCCCTCATGGAATGCCTCTTTGTCCAATCAAATTACTTGGTCTGAATTCATTGTTGATTACAGTCTAGCCCATCCCACCCCGGTCAGGTTGCAGGTCAACTTCTTCAGAATTCAGATTATGTGTAAATGCATATTTTGGCAAGTATTTCATAGGGTTAGGAATCTCTGGGAATCTTACAATTTCATTAGATTTCTATTCTCAGGGTCAATTTGAAATTGATTCTCGATTAATTAATCACTACTATCTCGAAAATATGATTAGATTCTAGATTGCTATTAGACTTTGTAGTATTTTGCGGGCTAACAATTTATAGATCATAAGAAACTGTAAAACCTTTTCACTAGACAGAATATTTCTTTTATATTTTTGGAATTTGTTAATCAATTCCTAATCTTTGAAGATAGAATCTCGATTCCCGATTCATATTTTATATTTCCCCACCCCCTAGTATTTTGCCATCGAAAGCCTCCGTCCTGCCTCTGTGTTACGGCATAAGTCCTAATAGTGCGGGCTATAGAGGGATAAAGGAGAAGACAGAGCGGGATAGACAGAGTGGCAGCAAGACAAATGGCCTCAGCTCCGCTTCCAGACACTGCTCTTTATTTTTAAACCTGGCACAGATGCTAAGATTTAAGACCAAGTTAGTGGTGGTTATTTTTAGCCGGCCATTTTTAAAGCGCTGTCATCTTGCTGGAGTCGAGGTAAGGTGTGT
>NC_140165.1:216086000-216116000 GCF_963971535.1 Notolepis coatsorum | reverse complement strand
GCCAAGAAATACTGTTTGTGTTTATTATGGCACGTAGTCAGACACACAAAGACCTCTGAAATCAGGCAACGATAACTCAAATAATATTTGTGTCCTCATACCGTTATTATGAAAATGTTCGAGAAAGGGTCACAAAATGGATCAGATTCTGTTTTTTTCTTTTTTACTATGCTCAACTGCCTTATCTAGAATGTATCATTACATGATATGCTGCCTGCCTTCAAATGGAACTTGTGAGTTTGTGGTTTCTACATGGGAAGAGTACCAGTGATGCCTAATCAGATTACAAGTAATCTGTGGCATCACTGAAGAGTACACAATACACATGTTGTTCAAGTGGGTTGCTAGGCAACTGGGCAATGTGTCTTGAAGCCGCCAAGGCTAGCAATTTAGCTAGTTAGCTAGACGAGATTGTTGGAAATATCAATATTTCCCTCAGATATTATTATTAAATTACTAAGAAAGACTATCCGATTAAAATGACAATATAATTCCCCTGCAAAATCTTCTGCTGTGGGCTGCGCCATTTTTAAGAATGTCATCAACACGTCACAAGCGCTTTACATTATTTGACGTGGTCATTACGTTGCACTTTTTCTAATTAGAAACCTGTTGGTTAGTGCCCTTCTCACTATAGCCTACCATCCATGGGTTTCATCAGAAGGATTAACATCAGCTTGCCATAAATACATCACAGTGTCTTCATTGGAGAGGCCCCCAAATGACACAATCCCACGCTCAAAAATAGCAAATCATTCTCTTAAATATTGGGTTGGGTTGCAGGCACAGCAAATGTATACACTTAGGTAAAGTCCCCACTCATTGCCTACGGTAAAGAAGCATTGCTCTATGTCTATTACGTAAAATGATGAAATTCTATTTGAAACCTTTACCTGTCCATCCGTTTCAAAGTAAACTTCTCTATACTGCTGACGTATGTATCGACGTACAGTAAGTGTCCCTGCTGCTGGCGGCTACGTGGCGCAGTGGGCAAGGCGCTCACAACGAATGCTGGAGACTAGGCTCGAACAGGATGCCTCCTGTTCGAGCCCCGCTCTCCACATTGCTTTCAGTTTAGCTGGTCGTCCACAGTAATACACATTGGCCGTATTACGGGGAAGGAAACTGAAGGGTGGGGATCGGGCGTTGTGGACAGCGACTCCTACAGGTCGGTTGGTGCGCCTACGCAGTAGAATCAAGAAGCGACGGGGGCGGGGCCCCTCCAAAGCCCAGACCCCCGACGCTGAAAGATCGAGCCGCGCAGGTGAAAAGATGCGACGGCTGTTACCTCGAGTATCGGAGGGGACTCGTGCTATGTATGACTTAGTCCACATTGCAGCCGGCTTGTGGGAGGCAAGAAACAACGTTCGAAGACAGGGGAGGGTTGAATTGGACGATATGAAAATTGGGATGGGAGAAAAATTGAAAATGGGAGAAAAAGTGGATAAAAAAAAAAAGTGTCCCTGCTGCTCTGGCGCGCATGTTACATCACGTCTCACAGTATTAGGTTTGGCCCGGTGTTTTGTATTCATCAGCGGCGGTAGGAGCAGCGGAGGGAGCAGAGCTACAGTAACAGTTCGCTTCACTATAACAATCCCTCATCAGATTCCCTCCCCTACGCTCATCATCAGCACGCGGCATAATTCAGACATCAACGCTCCTGCTGTTCCCCACAGAGCGACGGTCCGGGCCTCTCGGCCTCCCCCTCTAATGAGACAGACGGCCACTCAGGCCCATTTAAGACGTGCAACTTGAGAGTCCGCCGGAAGGGGGGGGGGGTTTGGGGCTTCAATTTAGTGTCGCCCGCCCCGCTTCGACTTCAGAGGAAGGATCTGTCGGTGTGGATCAGAAGGCTGCAGACAGCCAGGCCTTCTCTACTGTCACAGCCATGCTTAATATTCATGAGAGCAAATTGGGAGACAGTCATTTAACTCCTGTGGATGCTGTACTGCCTCTGGGCAGATCACATCGTGGGGGGTCTACTCGTGGCCCTGGATGGATGTCGCGCGGGCCTATCTCACCCTTGAGCTCTCCGCCATGCAACCTTTTCAGGATCCTGTTCCCTGTGTGTATAGTTTGATTTGCAAAACAAAAAAAAATATGAACTAGATCTGACCATATTTTTCCCTGGCTGTAGGCTATACTGTAAATGGTAAAAAGAAATTGTGAAAATTAAATCTGGGTTAGACACAGGGTGAAAATGAGATTTTCTTTTTATTCTTGCATAAATCCAGCCAATGAACCCTGTTTGATCTCTTAGACGTATTAATTTTGAAATTCCGTTGCGCTTTAGTAATGTATGAGAAACATAGCTTCTTTGAGTCTCCACACTGATATCCTTAAGCCTGTGGTGCAGCAACAAATGTAAGAGGAAAACAGCGTTGGCTTGTGTGTGTGTGTGTGTATGTGTGTGTGTGTGTGTGTGTGTGTGTGTGTGTGTGTGTGTGTGTGTGTGTGTGTGTGTGTATGTGTGTGTGTGTGTGTGTGTGTGTGTGTGTGTGTGTGTGTGTGTGTGTGCGCGTGCGTGTGTATGTGTGTGTGTGTGTGTGTATGTGTGTGTGTGTGTGTGTATGTGTGTGTGTGTGTGTGTGTGTGTGTGTGTGTGTGTGTGTGTGTGTGTGTGTGTGTGTGTGTGTGTGCGTGCGTGCGTGCGTGTGTGTGTGTGTGTGTGTGTGTCTAGAATGTCAGTGTGTACGTGCCAGGTATGATCCGCTGGTCCCATGCAGGAAGACTTGCCCCGAGGGCAGCGAGCAGAGAGCTGCTTTAATTACCCCGGGTTCCTGCTGTCACACTGTCAGTGAGCTGCACCCTTCGCCACCTCTGCCGCGCCGCGCTGAATACTTGTGCCGCCGCAGTGTCGACATCTCAAGACCAAGGCCCCCGCTCGTTACACCAGATGCAACACGGGGAGCCCCGTAAAATATGGGCGTCCAAATCAATCTCGCTCTCCCTCTCTCTCTTTCTCTCTCCCTCTTTCCCCATGCTTGTTCTCTCTGTCCTGCTGTCTCCCTCTCTGTCAGAATGGGTTTTTGATAAAACAGAGCGCATGAAAGATGGAATATGTGACCCCTTTGATTCCCCTACTTCCTGCTGTACATTGGATGTTACACAGGAGAGCCAGGGGTTAGGAGGAGTGCTTGTCGCCAGTCGCATTGCTAGTAGGCAGCACATCCGTGGACTTTACACACTGCAGCAGGCAGATCGGGGAGGAGAAATCAAACCAACCCTGTATGCTTTTGTCACCATTTCCAGGTTCAACTATTTAGATTAGATTAGATGCAAATGTATTGTCATTATACAGCACGTATAGTAAAACCAAAATAAGTTTAGCATCCAACCAAATGTAACAGTAAAGTGCAATAGTAATATACAATGTGCAGGTGATTAAACTGGGTATAACATATATAAATTAGTACTGGGTGTAGTGCTAATCAGATGTATGTACAGTGATACAGGTATAAAGACAGTATGGTAGTCATACTGGCCAGCAGAGTAACTAGTATGAGTAGGTAAGGGATATGTACATATATAGTAGGGCTGTCCCCGACTAAGGATTTGGATAGTCGACTATGATTGGCCGAAATGAGCCGATAGTCAACTTTTAGTCGACTATGAAAAATAAATAAATAAAATAAAAAAGTATTTCGATTTGGGCTGTGGGGGGTGCTTAATGTCTGAAGGAGTCGACTGAAGGCTTCTTGTCCTCTGCAAAAGCATGCAATTGGTCCACTGATGGATGCATCTTGATATTTGTCTAGTCTAGTGTGTTCATTAGATGGGTGAAATCCTCTTTCAGTGCCTCTGTGCCTGTTTTCTTAGGCAGTTCGCCTCTGGTATGCATGCCATTAGTGTTAGCCACGCTTCTAGGCCTCTTTTCTTTTGGAAAGAATGATAAAAAAAATTATAAATTATAATAATAATAATATATATTTTTTTATAATATATATATATTAGAGCTGGGCATAGATTAAATTTTTTAATCTAGATTAATCTACCTGCAATCCTGGAATTGATCTAGATTAATTAAAAAAAAAAAAATCTGCCAAATGCATTCAAAATGTGTGTTCTACCCAAATAATGACCAGAGGAGGAGATTTATCCTCTCCTCTTCATCTGAGGAGTCACTAGCTGTTCTATCTCCTTGTTCAACAGCATGAACATGTCTCTTCTTTTTGTAATTTCCAGTGTTTCTTTTAAAACCAGATGTATCGTAATTTTCTGTGCCCTTCCTTTGATGCCATTAACATTGTTACACTGATATTGACAGCTCTCTCCAGTGTCAAATCACACTCTGTCAGTAGTTTCTTCTGTGCACCTTCATTTCTTAATCCACACACAAACCTGTCTCTCAATGTGTCTTTTAGTGAATCTCTGAATTCACAATGCTGCTGACTGGTTGCTCACACACAGACTGCTGCAGAAGCAGGTATCTCAACAAATGCAGTGCAAGCTCAGTGTAACGGTTCCATGAATGAAGAGAACACTGAACAGCTACTACAGTCTCAGGTCCACATCCAAGAGAACACTGAACAGATACTACAGTCTCAGGTCCACCTCCAAGAGAACACTGAACAGCTACTACAGTCTCAGGTCCACCTCCAAGAGAACACTGAACAGCTACTACAGTCTCAGGTCCACCTCCAAGAGAACACTGAACAGCTACTACAGTCTCAGGTCCACATCCAAGAGAACACTGAACAGCTACTACAGTCTCAGGTCCAACAGAACACTGAACAGCTACTACAGTCTCAGGTCCACCTCCAAGAGAACACTGAACAGCTACTACAGTCTCAGGTCCACATCCAAGAGAACACTGAACAGCTACTACAGTCTCAGGTCCACCTCCAAGAGAACACTGAACAGCTACTACAGTCTTAGGTCCACATCCAAGAGAACACTGAACAGCTACTACAGTCTCAGGTCCAACAGAACACTGAACAGCTACAGTCTCAGGTCCACATCCAAGAGAACACTGAACAGCTACTACAGTCTCAGGTCCAACAGAACACTGAACAGCTACAGTCTCAGGTCCACCTCCAAGAGAACACTGAACAGCTACTACAGTCTCAGGCCCACCTCCAAGAGAACACTGAACAGCTACTACAGTCTCAGGTCCAACAGAACACTGAACAGCTACTACAGTCTCAGGTCCAACAGGACACTGAACAGCTACTACAGTCTCAGGTCCACCTCCAAGAGAACACTGAACAGCTACTACAGTCTCAGGTCCAACAGAACACTGAACAGCTACTATAGTCTCAGGTCCAACAGAACACTGAACAGCTACTACAGTCTCAGGTCCACATCCAAGAGAACACTGAACAGCTACCAGTCTCAGGTCCACCTCCAAGAGAACACTGAACAGCTACTACAGTCTCAGGTCCAACAGAACACTGAACAGCTACTACAGTCTCAGGTCCACCTCCAAGAGAACACTGAACAACTACTACAGTCTCAGGTCCACCTCCAAGAGAACACCGAACAGCTACTACAGTCTCAGGTCCACATCCAAGAGAACACTGAACAGCTACTACAGTCGGAGTACAGCTTAATACACACAATTGTTAAGGAGATGCAGACCAGAGAAAGACGTTTGTCTTGTTTACAGGCATCACCCATTTTCATTTCATATTGCTCTACATTGTCATCAAACGGTCCAATATTTCCAATAACCCAAGCCATTTCTGTTGTAAACACTCACGATAGTCCAGTCGATCCTTCCTTTAGTGTGTAAAGTGGATTTCCTCCTCTTGTAGATGTTTTCAAGTGCCGCCTGATTAACGTGAGCTAACATGCTAACATCAGGGTCTCCCATTTTCATTTCATATTGCTCTACATTGTCATCAAACGGTCCAATATTTCCAATAACCCAAGCCATTTCTGTTGTAAACACTCACGATAGTCCAGTCGATCCTTCCTTTAGTGTGTAAAGTGGATTTCCTCCTCTTGTAGATGTTTTCAAGTGCCGCTCGGTTAACGTGAGCTAACATGCTAACTCGCTAAGCTAACGTTAATAATGTAAACAAAGCTCTCAACGGACTTCTTCTTTCTTGCATTGCGCAGATTTAGACGTCCTCATCGCCGAATTGTGTTATATCCCGAGGACTTCTTAACCTCACCTGTATAACAATGATTACCGGACCACTAAAGTTACTTTAGTTTAACACATTATTCTGACTACAGCTCTGGTACATACGTGCAATCACTTCCGGGCACCACAGCTGTGAACTACGGCAAGTATTTAAGGACAATACAGACCCAATGTTGAGAAAAAGATTAACGGCGTCAATTATATTATCGTGCGATACTAGTCTCGCGTTAACGCAGCACGTTAACGCCGTTAACGGCCCAGCTCTAATATATATATATTTTTTTTGTATTCGACTAAGAGGTTGGCAGTCGACTACGGCTCCTTTCGATCGATTAGTCGACTATTCTACTAATAGGGGTCAGCCCTAATATATAGATATAGCATCTACAGATAATGTAAATGGGTTATGTGAAGGTATACAGACAGCTGAATTTCCAATGGGAGAGCAGAGTGAAGTCTTCCCTAAAAGGCTTCCCTAAACCCCCCCCCCCCACACACACACGCGCACACTAATGGCTAAGGTTGAGTTTTGAGCTGGGGAACCAGATCCCAGGTCTGCAAGGATGGGGTTTCTGTGCTCATCTATTTACCTGTTTGTTCCATCAGCATTGATTACACGTCCCAGTAGCTCTGAAAGCACTCTGTCAAGTCAAGTCAAGTCAAGTCAAGAGTTTTATTTGTCACGGCATACAAGCATACAGTGAAATGCGGGGGGTCATGCCCGCAGCGATTGTGCAATAATAAGGCGGCACGGTGGTGTAGTGGTTAACACTGTCACCTCACAGCAAGAAGGTCCAGGGTTCGATTCCCGCTTGGGGAACAGGTTTCCATGATGCCAGGTACCCAGGTGGGGTATCTCCCAGGCCTTTCTGTGTGGAGTTTGCATGTTCTCCCCGTGCTCGCAAGGGTTTCCCCCCCCGATAAGATAAACCCAATGGAAAAACATGCACAACAACAGATCGTGGCGTCCTTGACGAAGACGGGCAGGAGCACTTGGATTGGTCCCCGGGCGCGGCCCTCGCTGACGCCTGTCTGCTCCCGGCTGCCCTTGGGGGGAAGGACGACGGGATGGGTTAATCGCAGAGACGAATCACATCGGTGATCCTACAAAAAACAATGCATGCCAATTAAAGACCTCTGAACAGGTCCTGCATTATTATTATTATTATTATTATTATTATTATTATTATTATTATTATTATTATTATTATTATTATTATTATTATTATTATTATTATTATTATTATTATTATTATTATTATTATTATTATACAGTAATAAGAATATGATGAGAATAAGACATTTGTGCTAAATGCTAAAGTGACTGCTAGTGTGTGAACGTATACAGTGTGTGTGTTGTGTGTGTGCTCATGTGTGCTTCTGTGTGGAGAGCTCAGTGTTCAAGGCTCTGATGGCCTGGGGGAAGAAGCTGAGCCGAAGTCTCTCTGTCCTAGTGCTGGTGTTCGCAGGCGTTTGCCTGACCGCAGCAGCTTGAACAGGCTGTTGTTGGGGTGGTGAGGATCTTTCATTATTCTGCAGGCTCTGGATTTGCACCTGTTGTTATATAAGACCTGCAGGGGTGGTAGTGCAATACCCGTAGTACGCTCAGCTGAACACACCACTCTCTGTAGGGCAGGCCCGGACTGGCCATCGGGACGTTCGGAACGAATCCCGATGGGCCGGAAGTAAAGTGGGCTGGTCCCAAAATAAATGTCTTTTTATTATTATTATTTAAAAAAAAATTTGATGGGGGGGTTCGACTGGCCCATTTAGTCCACTCCAATCGGCCCACTTTGGTAGGGTAGGGCTGAAAAAGTTAGATGTAAAAATGAAAATTGCCACAGAAAGATGCTTAAAAATAGCCTATAGCTCTTGCAGTGATTTCAGTCATCTCCCAGGCTACATGGTCTGTACGGTGGGCCGGTGTGGGCCAGTGTGAGTCGGTGTGTGGGCCACTAATGTGGGCCGGTATGTGGGCCGGTATGTGGGCCGGTGTGTGGGCCGGTGTGTGGGCCAGTGTGTGGCCAGTGTGTGAGTCGGTGTGTGGGCCACTAATGTGGGCCGGTATGTGGGCCAGTATGTGGGCCGGTGTGTGGGCCGATGTGTGGGCCGGTGTGTGGGCCGGCAGTGGCGCCGGCAGGATTAAATTCCATAGTACGCATGCTTGCTCGCACAGAAACAGTCCGTCCAGATGATGTAGCCTACACAGCGCTCTACTACACACTACCCAGAGCGCAACGACACACATAGGTGACAATAGTGTGTGTGCGGGCCGGAGTGACTCTGAACGTCTCAGGCTGAATTTGTGTCCCCTAGCCTATCCGTGACATCGAACGAGAGAAACTCAATGCCATTTGGAGCATACCGTAGCGTAGCCTAATTCTCCTAATTCTCTGACACCGTAGCCTATTCTCTGACAATATAAGCCTTCAGAAACGTTTTTAGTTGTCCTTAGGAATACTCTCCAAATCAGATAACACGGACGATTGCTTCTACTGTGCGAGCTGCCTGCCATTGCTGTTTGAATGATTTGCTTCTGTGTCGTCTAAGGCTGACCCCTATTAGTCGAATAGTCGACTAATCGGTCGAAAGGAGCCGTAGTCGACTGCCAACCTCTTAGTTGAATGCAAAAAAATATAAAAATTAGAATTAGAATTTTCTATTTTATTTATTTAACATTTTTTGTATCATTCTTTCCAAAAGAAAAGAGGCCTAGAAGCATGGCTAACACTAATGGCACGCATACCAGAGGCTAACTGCCTAAGAAAACAGGCACAGAGGCACTGAAAGAGAATTTCACCCATCTAATGAACACACTAGACTAGACAGGGCTGTGTTCTGAGCCCCCTCCTCTACTCCCTGTACACACATGACTGCGTAGCACAGCGGAACAACAACACCATCATCAAATTTGCTGATGACACAGTAGTGGTGGGCCTGATCTCTGCCAACGACGAAAGGGCCTACCTGGAAGAGGTAGAGAACCTGTCACAGTGGTGTCAGGAGAACTGCCTCTCCCTGAACGTCAGCAAAACAAAAGAGATGATTGTGGACTTCAGGAGGTCGGGGGTCAAGGACTACAGCCCCCTCAGCATCGACGGGGCACCGGTTGAGAGAGTGAACAGTTTCAAGTACCTCGGAGCCCACATATCCGAGGACTTGACATGGACCACACACATTGACAGTGTTGTGAAGAAGGCACGACAACGCCTCTACTTCCTCAGGCGCCTAAGGAAGTTCCAAGTCAGTCAGAAGATCCTTAGGAACTTCTACTCATGTACAATAGAGAGCATCCTGACCGGCAACATCACCTCCTGGTTTGGGAATAGCACTGCACAAGACCGTAGCAGACTACAAAGAGTGACACGTTCAGCCGAACGCACAATTGGAGGGGGGCTTCCCACCCTCCAGAACATTTACAACAAGCGGTGCAAGGGGAAGGCTAAGAGAATTATTAAGGACTCGAGCCACCCGAACAACTGCCTCTTTGAACTGCTGCGGTCAGGCAAGCGATACCGGAGTCTTAAGGCGAGCACAGAAAGACTCAGAAGAAGCTTCTATCCCCAGGCCATCAGGCTGCTAAACGAACAATAATCGCTAAACGAACATTAATCACTATGCAACAACCATCAAATGCACACAGCACACACACCCACACGCACACACTCACTCAAACAAACAACACACTGCAGCACCCACTCTCCACACTTTAGATCACACAAACACACTTACACTTTATATTTATTGATAAAGGATTTGCACTACAACTCGTACACCTACTGTGAATTGTACCTAAATTGCACCTCGTCCCATTTCTCCATTTCTGCCTTGCACTATATAGTATTGTATATTAGTACACTGCACAGTATTGTATATTGTATGGTAACTACGTCTATTCTGCATCGAACATTGTACATATGTCTAAACTGAACACTGTGACCTCTTTTTTTACTTCTAATTTTACTATGTTTTTATTTCATACTTATCTTGTCTTGCACAGTCTCTGGAGCGCAACAGTAAGAAGCATTTTGTACAAAAGTATTCTGTACTTCTGTATGACAACTATTAAAGAAACTAAACTAAACTAAACTAAACAAATATCAAGATGTATCCATCAGTGGACCAATTGCATGCTTTTGCAGAGGACAAGAAGCCTTTCGTCGACTCCTTCAGACATTAAGCATCCCCACAGCCCAAATGGAATGATAAAAAAATATATATTTTCAAAAAAAAAATTCATAGTCGACTAATAGTCGACTATCGGATAATTTCGGCCAATCAAAGTCGACTATCCAAATCCTTAGTCGGGGACAGCCCTTGTCGTCAAATGTTGTGCTTAGTGAACAACGTGAGGCTGCCTGGAGATATAGCTCTAAGGTGGAAGAGCTGATCAGCAGAGGGAAGCAGTAATCTAACAACTGAGAATTTCAAACAGTAGGCAATCTTTCCTTCTTTCAGATTTTTGATATACTGTTTCTCCATCAAGAAAGCTTTTTCATAATTTGGATGGCATTTTACTAACTTCAGTGTCAACCAAGAATGATATGCAATTCGAAATTGGCCCCTGTAAAAAAAAGAAATGGTGGAGCTGAAAAAGCTAGAATAAAAAAACAAAAACAACAAGTGACTTGCTGCGAAACATGCTGGTGATGTAGAGTAGGACAGTTTAATTGGGGGAGAGACAGAGAGAGAGTGACAGACAGACAAACAGACAGACAGACAGACAGACAGACAGACAGACATACAGACACACACAGAGACAGAAAGACACACAGAGAGAGAGAGACAGAGAGAGAGACACACACACAGAGAGAGAGACACACAGCGAACAGGCTCTTGGAATGGGTGTCTGGGAGGAAGTGGGGGGTCTTTCGATGTTGATTAAACGGCAAGCAACTAATGTCATGAGTGCAAAATTAATGGACAATAAATCGAATCTAACTGAAATAGTGTAGCACAAACCTTTCTATGGATCAAAACCTCAATATTATTATGGTGTAGTTAATACTTCATGTATCCTTAATCCCTAGGCTAAAAAAAAGAAAACGTATGTCAATGACAGGAAGTAACGGTATATATGTGTGTGTGTGTGTGTGTGTGTGTGTGTGTGTGTGTGTGTGTGTGTGTGTGTGTGTGTGTGTGTGTGTGTGTGTGTGTGTGTGTGTGTGTGCATCTAGGGGCGGGGTGTAGATTGGTCTCCCTGATGTTGACTCTTTAGCCACAGCCTTGGGTTGTTTAATACTGGACGAGTGTTTCATAACGGCCGTTGTGTGGGCCAGTTTCGGGGCCGGTGCGTGGGCTGGTGCGTCTGAATGTCCCGGGCTGAATTTGTGTCCCAGTCCGCCCCTGCTGTAGGGCCTTCTTGTCCTGTGCCGTGCTGTTTCCATACCAGGCAGTGATGTTTCCGGTCAAGATGCTCTCTACAGCCCCGGAATAGAAGGACTGGACTGGAGTATCTTCCCCGATACTCTGAACTTCCTTACCCATCTCCCGCCAATGACTGATTAACACGTCATTCTCCGCCATGCGTAATCTGCCAATGACTGATTAAGGCGTCATTGAGATCAATATTTCAAATTTTCGTCATGGTATTCACATTTCACCCACGGAGTCATGACTGGTGCTGTAGATCTCCGCTCAACTCTCCAACGCTTCAATACCGCCACCTGGTGGCCGATCTGCGAGTTGCCAAAACCGGAAGTGGCCGGAAATGGCTGGTCCGTACCCTATTACGTCCGGCCACTCGTTATCGCTCGCGGGACTCCATCCACACACCGTGCATATCGATCCGTTGCCATAACTCAATAAACAACATGATTGGACGTGTATTAGTAATATACAACCCAGAAATGGTTCACCTAGATCAGGGGTAGGCAATCCTAGGCACGCGTGCCTGCAAAGCCACGCAGGGGCATTTGCATAGGCACAGGGGGCAGCATTTTTTGCTTTGAAATAATAGTGAAATAGTTTGCACTGTTGTCGCATTTATCTTGTTGAAATCCTCCCACAGGTTCTTTTTACTACCACATATGTGACTCGCCGTGACCAAACCCGATTTGATGCGCAAGGGGGGAGGTGCTCTGAAATGAACAAAATGTCTTGCTGTCCAGAAAATCCCAAAAATCGAAATCTTGATTTTTTTTACATATTTGAATTGTCATTAATCTGTTCCCTTATTTGCCCTTAGTTGCAAACTTAAATACAACTTGTAAATGAGGTAATTATTGCTATAATAGTTCCACAAATTTTCTTTCAAGTGAGGAGAAAAAACTACACGAGCGGGCTGTGGGCCTGTCCAGGTAGCAAGTAATTGAGACCCTTTATTTGTTTATTATTTCAATTTAGCTGGAAATACATTGCTACATCATTCAGTAACATTTGCAGAGCCTTATAACAAAAACATTATTACGGTCACCATTGTGACCAGTGGGATTAATCAACAATTTCTATTCTTTATTTTTCTATTTCATTGAACATTGCACATGTTAAAAGCCATTTTTTTTACTCAAAATGTGAGTATTACCAAGTCAACTTGTGTTCTTAAAACAATGACAATAAACATAGTTTTATTAGGTTGAAATAATGTGGTTGTGTACTTATTTTTCTGTTAACTTATTATGGATTGAAAACTGAACACCTTAATGCACAGTAACTGAACTCAATATTTTTAAGTTCTGGTAACTTATTATTTTTATTTTTTTTACAGTGTAGTCTTGCGATCAATCAAAACTATTTACACGATATACCTCACATTCACCCTCCATTCACATCCTGGTGTTCTCCTGGTGTTCTCCATTAGGCCTGTAGGTGGAGCAATGACAGCACACGTACAGTACACACACTGATAGTGTGTGATGTGTCCAAAAATGAATGGGCAATTGTGAGTGAAATGGTCGCACTGTATGCAGCTGTTTGTCTGCATTGCATCCCCCCCCCCAACTCAGATTTAGGGTTGATACAACCATCATAATAATATTGTTAATAATAACAATAACAATAATGATGTAATAATGTAAAAATTATCATTAAAAAGACCTGATTATGAGAAAAAACAATTACGATGCATGGAATATTGTTGAGGTACACTAGTTACAACTATATTTCAAACAGGCACTCCATGTCAAAAAGGTTGCTGACCCCTGACCTAGATCAACATCCCATAATAGCGATCTTTTTGCTCCACGCTCATCACCCAACGCTACGAGGAGACTGGGGTGAGTTTGTTTACCATTTTTCAATACAAACTGCTCTGATCAATATATCACCCATACTACATGAATCATTTAACGTCGGTCAGTGAATTATAAACAACCCCCCCCCCTCTGGTCAACCGCGCATGATGAGTCATAACGTCTGGGATCATGTACAGTTGAAATTTTTTATCTGGCGTCAATCGGTATCAAACTGCATTTGATGACTATAACTCACGTTCTATGGAATACTGCAGAAAACGATAAAAACATATTTATACTCTAGACCGTATTTTTGTATGAATGTGTGAATGAAAAAGTAAAACGTTCCTACATCCTGAACGATATATAATCGATGTTGAATGGGCCATACTAATGTCAATTTAGCAATACAATTTAAAAAGTTATAGCCCTGCAAAGAAGGTGAACATCTCCATAGACAAATAGTGCTGGCAGAGAGGCTACAAGGATGAGAATAAGCTCCGGCAGAGAATGGGCTGTCTCAGGTGGTAGATGCGCTGCGTCGCCTTCTTTACGACTGAGTCTATGTGTGTTGTCCATGTCAGGTCCTCTGCGATGTGGACCCCCAGGTACTTGAAGCTGCTCACCCTGTCCACGGTAGCCCCGTTTATCCTCAGTGGTGTGTGTGTCCCCTGCTGTGTTCTCCTAAAATCCACGATCAGCTCCTTGGTTTTACCAATGTTCAGGAGCAGGCTGTTGTCCTGACACCAGCGTTCCAGTACCTCAACCTCCTCCTGGTAGGCCTTCTCGTCGTTGTCAGAGATCAGCCCCACCACCACTGTGTCGTCCGCAAACTTCACTATGGAGTTGGAGCTGAACTTGGCCACACAACCATGTGTGTATAGTGAATACAGCAGGGGGCTCAGAACACAGCCCTGGGGGGACCCGGTACTCTGTTATGGTTGGTTAGACTTGTCAGCTGATCAGCTTTATTGTGTGTGAGAGATTGCAGCCTGCAGATGATACTAACTGAACTGAACTATCTGTGTCTCATATTTTGTGTGGCAGCTCTGCGAACATCAGGGGAGGGTGACTCATATTTACAGTAACTGATTAGTAGGCTGCGAATACTGTGACAAAGCTATATTCAAATGGCAAATCCAGTCAAATAAAATTTATTTGTGTCTGAAATTAGAGGATGCTGAGATAAGTTAAGTTTCTGTGCTGAGATTTGATAAGATATTTGATCATTACAAAACTGGCAGCCTCCCAATGCAACAAAACAAATGTTTTGATTGTTACAGGAACTGTCATACAATATACACACTAGGATAATTTGGCGATCGTTCTGTAAAAACATGCATACTTTCACAGTTACATTATTGTTTTGTTTAGTTACGCGATGTACTGTAATGTAATGCGGTGCCCTGTTCAGTTGATTCTGAAACAGAATGTTACATTGTTAGTTATAGAATAGACTCGTAGGCCCATTGTTCTGTACAGCATGTTACTGTAGCCATGTGACCCTCACATCGGCCAGATCATATGTTTTTTCTCCAGTATAAGAACACTTGAATGAATGAATGAAAAAACGTTTATTTAAAATGGACACCACAGCTACATTGGACCAGCCACAGCGAACAGACCAGATGCGTTGTTTTGCGTGTTTATAGCACAAGTGCTAGTTTTCAACACTAGTCCATTGAGGCTTTTCTAAAAGATATAATAACAGTAAAATACAGACACACAAATCAGAACAAATAGTTACCAGAGCAAGAGTCCATGATCAAAACAACAAAACCAGTCCGTGTCTATATATGTGAGCACTGCTGCTTTGATTTCAGCCATACCTTGAGTCCTCTGCTGAAGTTGTTGGCATTGGACTCCAGTTTTAAGCCAGTAGGCAAAGAGTTCCATAAGTTTGCCCCGTTAACAGAGAAGGCAGACTGTCCAAACAAACTCTTGCACATGGGAACAGTACAGTCACCATTATTGGACGCTTGTGTGTTTGCTCTACTAGAGCTCCAACGTCTAACCACTAGTCCAGAAAATAATGATGATACATGATTGTGCAAACATTTAAAAATGAGTCTAATATTACAGAAAATTACAAAATTGTCAAACGTGAAAAGATTGTGCTTACTCAAATCACTGCAGTGATGCCATCGCATTGGTTTACGGTTCATGATTTTTATAGCCTGTTTGTATATTATAGTTAAGGGTTTTAGTACGGTTTGTGAGGTTTGTGACCATGATGTGATACAATAAGACAAGTGGGAAAGAATCATAGCATGCATATAAAGTTGAGCAGCTTTAGTTGACAGATCCCTTCTAATAAAACGAAAACAGTTTAAATTAGGCTTGACCTTCTTATAATGTACCTGTTTATAAAATGTTAGGTTCTTGTCTAATATGATTCCTAGGTACCTGACCTCGTTCACTTCGGCAATTATTTCATTTTTAATTTGCACCTCAAACAAATAATTTATGGGCGCCCTCATGGCGCACCACGTTAGTGCATCGCACACCTACGCGGCCGTCCCGGGTGCGTGAATATTAAAGGCAACCAACTTGTGTTCAGCTTTTCGTTCAGCGTTTCTCTGATTGGCCGCACGGCCAATCAATCAATCCACTAGCACACGCCCTCGCGCAAAGAGAGACGCGGCAAAAGCGCTGGTCGAACCAGCGGTGTTCTGTTGTGTGACTGTACTACAGCGGTGTTCTGTTGTGTGACTGTACTAAACACTTCCACCACATGACCGACATTTGACATACAGTACACCTCCTATCTATGTTGGGATTATGTTTGGTCATGACAAAACAATAAAAATCGCTACTGTTAGTAAGCTGCCACCACCCACTTCAATGACAGAGCTCTCATATTTGCGAATGCATAAACTATATCTTAAATTATGGCGATGTGTCTAATATGGCTGTCGCGAAGTCATTGATAAGCGACAGCCATATTAGACACATAGCCACAATTTAAGATATAGTTTATGCATTCGCAAAATATGAGAGCTCTGTCATTGAAGGGCTTCGTTCTACAACGGAGCACGGTCGCTGCTGCTGGAGCTGGACTGAGTAGAGCCGGCGGCGGTGCACGGAAGCGGGGACTAACCACCGCATCGCCCCGCTGACGTTAAAAACGCGAAATAACGTTACTGATGTACAGTGACACCCAGAGTTTCTAGTTACAGTAGTGACACGTGAATCGAGATAGTCCTAACACTAGTCTGTAACAGTGTTTATTATTAAGAGTCAGATAGTCCTAACAGTGTTTATAGTCCTAACACAGTGTTTATTGGTAAGAGTCAGATAGTCAGTGTTTATTATTTCATAACTGTATGGGCTTTGTTTATACATGTACAGTGACGAGTGAATCTAACTTTGGTTGTTAAAAACGCGAAACATAATAATCAGTCAGCAGCGCTCCACTGCTACCGCAGCCCAACACAAGTGCGTTGGAACAGCAGCCCAAGCTGCCGCGCTGCCGCGCTTGCTCTTTGGATTTCATTTGGGACGGCTGCGCTTGCCTGCGCGTGGGGGCGGGGGGGCACGGCCAATCAGAGAAAAGCCGAACACAAGTTGGTTGCCTTTAATATTCACGCGTCCCGGGTTCGCATGTCTTCCCCGCCTCTTCTCCCGTTCATCCTCTCCTCATCTGTCAGTCATGTCTGACCATGAAAAGCAAAAAATGCTAAAAAAATATATATATATATATATAATTTATAGGCCTTTTGATTTTATTTTATTTTATTGATGGATTAAAAACACACAACAAGGATCCAAAGGATAACATGAGAAAGAGTAAAACCCTTATTTCCGTCATGGTCCCAGGGCTGTTAGGCCACAACAAAAACACGACAATAATACAAAACTCATACATTTAAAACATTATAAGACTAACCTATCGCTAAAATTGTATACCCCACAATAACTAAAAACTGACAATAACACAAAACTCATACATTTAAAACATTAAAAGACTAACCTATCGATAAAATTGTATACCCCACAATAAGTAAAAACTGATTGGAAACCCATTCAAACTATAGGGGTCTATTCCTCTATTCTGTCCATGAGCCACTTCCTGACGCTTCTCTTGAAGCTGTGGAGGCTCAAGCTCTGTTTGATGGGGATAGGCAGCTTGTTCCAATCCTGGGCTCCAGAGAAAGTAAGGGAGCACTGGCCCAGTTTGGATCGGAAAGAAGCAGGCTTCAGGTTTGCTATGCTTGCTCTAGTTCTGTGGTTGTGGGATTCGTTGACCGGGGTGAAGTAGTTCTGGAGGTATCTAGGGGACCTTTGGTTTATGATATTGTGCACTATGTTCAGTCTGAGCTGGGTAACTCTGGCCTCCACAGGAAGCCAGTTAAGCTCCTGGAAGTGACTCCTCCCTATGTGGGTGCGAGGGCCAATACCCATTACCACCCTTACCAGCTTATTTTGGGAAACCTGAAGCTTCTTTTTTATGTTCACTGTCAGGCCCTCGAACCACGACACGCTACCATAGTCAAAGTGGCAGAGTACTAGGCTATTTGCTAGTAGCCTGAGGCTATCTCTGCCAAGGAGGTTGGCTTTCCTAGCTAGGTACCTGGTGCGGGCGTTGACTTTGCCCAGTACTTGGGAGGCCATAGCCTCCCCATCTAGGCTCCCGTCTATCATACAGCCTAGATACTTCGCTTTTTTTTTGCTGTTTTAGGGTTACAGCTCCTAGCTGGATGTTAAACTCCTGTGCTTTCCTGAGCTTGGGCTTGGAGCCTAATAGTACTGCCTCTGTCTTACCTAGGTGAAGAGAAAGCCTGTTGTCCGAAAGCCACCTGCTGACCCCTGCAAGTTCTTCACCTAGCATCTGTTCTAGTGTGTTCTGATCCATGTGTGAGACTAGCAGGGCTGAGTCGTCTGCAAATAAAAATAAGTTACATGAGCATGCTGCTGACATGTCATTTATGTACAGTAAAAAAAGGAGAGGTCCTAGCACGCTTCCTTGTGGGACCCCACATACAATGGGCTTGGCCTCTGACATAGTGCCACTGACCTCAACCCGCTGCACCCTATCAGCAAGGTAGGAAGAGAACCATCTGACCACTGTCTCAGACATACCCAAGGCCTTAAGCTTGGAGAGCAGTATGTCATGGTTCACTGTGTCGAAAGCCTTCTGTAGGTCTAGAAGAACTAGCCCACACAGCTTACCTGAATCTATCTCCCTCCTGATACTGTCTGTAAGATAAAGAAGACATGTTTCAGTAGAGTAGGACTTCCTAAAGCCGGATTGGAGGTCGTACAGGAGGTCATGGCTGCTTGCATATTCCTGGACTTGTTCATGGACTATCTTCTCTAGGACTTTGGATAACACACTTAAAATTGAGACTGGTCTATAATTGCTGGGGTCAGATTTGCTCCCTTTTTATATATAGGGATGACTTTGGCATTCTTGAAGTCGGTGGGTACCTTGCCTAGGTCCAGGGAGAGGTTAATAATATGGGTTACTGATGGAGCTATAACTCCGGCTGCATCCCTCAGAAACCTGGCACTGATGCCATCTACACCTGTGGCCTTCTTGATTTTGAGCTCCCCCAGCATCGCAGCCACTTTGACTACTGACACCTTGCTTAAGGAGAACGAGTTTGCCTTAACCCCTCGTTGGCTATAGTAGTTGGCAACAAAGTCTTCCCCAAACTGCTCTGTCTTGGGAGGTAGGTTAGAGACAAGCTTACCTGCTACCGATGTAAAGAAGTTATTAAAGATTGTGGCTACATTCTTTTTATCAAACTCCATTCCCTTGTCTGTGGACAGGCCTATGTTGGACTCAGTAGTCCTTTGGTTGGCATCGCCCCCACAGCCTAGCTGCTTGAGGGTTTTCCACAGTTTAGTTGGGTCATTGCTGTTCTCCTTGATGGTTTCTGCAAAGTATTGTCTCTTAGCTATCCTGATCTTTTCCTTTTTTGCATATGGAGATACACATAGAGACAGTTTTCTTGATATTCAAGGTCAAATTGAAGGTAGAATTTGTAATGCCGTCAGACAGCGAGCTCTAGGCAAAAGAGTACTGGTACAGTATGGTACTGCTGCTTTGTTTACATTTATTTGTTTTGGTCTGATTGAGTGGATTGAATTTGAGTGGATATACAGAGCGGTTCCTGCTGCTGACAATGCATCAGGCTGTAAGGCTACGTTTACACTGCAAGCATCAGTGCTCAATTCTCATGTATTGCTCAGATCAGATTTTTTTGGTTTCAAGTTCAAGTTTCAAGTTTCTTCAGTTGTTAGATTACTGCTTCCCTCTGCTGATCAGCTCTTCCACCTTAGAGCTATATCTCCAGGCAGCCTCACGTTGTTCACTAAGCACAACATTTGACGACAAGGGCTGTCCCCGACTAAGGATTTGGATAGTCGACTTTGATTGGCCGAAATTATCCGATAGTCGACTATTAGTCGACTATGATTTTTTTTTTGAAAATATATATTTTTGTATCATTCCATTTGGGCTGTGGGGATGCTTAATGTCTGAAGGAGTCGACGAAAGGCTTCTTGTCCTCTGCAAAAGCATGCAATTGGTCCACTGATGGATACATCTTGATATTTGTTTAGTTTAGTTTAGTTTAGTTTCTTTAATAGTTGTCATACAGAAGTACAGAATACTTTTGTACAAAATGCTTCTTACTGTTGCGCTCCAGAGACTGTGCAAGACAAGATAAGTATGAAATAAAAACATAGTAAAATTAGAAGTAAAAAAAGAGGTCACAGTGTTCAGTTTAGACATATGTACAATGTTCGATGCAGAATAGACGTAGTTACCATACAATATACAATACTGTGCAGTGTACTAATATACAATACTATATAGTGCAAGGCAGAAATGGAGAAATGGGACGAGGTGCAATTTAGGTACAATTCACAGTAGGTGTACGAGTTGTAGTGCAAATCCTTTATCAATAAATATAAAGTGTAAGTGTGTTTGTGTGATCTAAAGTGTGGAGAGTGGGTGCTGCATTGTGTTGTTTGTTTGAGTGAGTGTGTGCATGTGGGTGTGTGTGCTGTGTGCATTTGATGGTTGTTGCATAGTGATTATTGTTCGTTTAGCAGCCTGATGGCCTGGGGATAGAAGCTTCTTCTGAGTCTTTCTGTGCTCGCCTTAAGACTCCGGTATCGCTTGCCTGACCGCAGCAGTTCAAAGAGGCAGTTGTTCGGGTGGCTCGAGTCCTTAATAATTCTCTTAGCCTTCCCCTTGTACCGCTTGTTGTAAATGTTCTGGAGGGTGGGAAGCCCCCCTCCAATTGTGCGTTCGGCTGAACGTGTCACTCTTTGTAGTCTGCTACGGTCTTGTGCAGTGCTATTCCCAAACCAGGAGGTGATGTTGCCGGTCAGGATGCTCTCTATTGTACATGAGTAGAAGTTCCTAAGGATCTTCTGACTGACTTGGAACTTCCTTAGGCGCCTGAGGAAGTAGAGGCGTTTATCTGTTCACATTTATTATTATATATATTTTTTTTAATGTGGCCAATATCAGATTCCAGTGTCAACTGGTCACACTCCTGGACACGCATGCGCAAATGAACGTAAGGATGAAGAAGATGGACATAAGATTGTGACACATTTAGAGTGACGTAAAAGTCACATGACTGTTCAGACTGAGGTAAAAATTATCTGGCCTGTCTCTGATTTAGGACCACATATGAAAGTGGCCCAAATCATAATTGAAAAGATCAGATTCCATGTGATTTGTGCTGTGCTGTGTACACACACTGTACACATACTGAAACTGTAAACCTACTAAGGTAAGGTAAACAAAGATATTAGATGATAGAAATTATGACATTCTGGTACTCTTCACTAGGAATGACATGTTCAAGCAAAACAACCTTTCCCTCCCCCCTCTGCTCCCGCCCTCCCTCCCTCCAGATCTTCTGTCAGAAAAAAATCATAGTTAATTATAGATGTATATAATGCATTATTGAACAGCGTCGCTTATTTCGCCTTTACGGTTCAGCTCATGAAAAATTATGCCAATTACAGATTTCCTCTTGGGTAATGTAGTAAGCGTTTTCTTTTGTTCAGGCACGACATCGGTGATCTTTGTGGGGTCTTTGAAGATAATGTACCTGATTCAGTGGGCCCTGTGTGGTCCATACAGTAGATGAGCTGTAAACTCAATCGATCAGGGGAAAGTGACATGTACCCTTTGACATGAGTCCAGCCCCCCCCCTTTTCTTTTAATGGTTTTAATAATAATAATAATAATAATAATTATTATTATTATTATTATTATTATTATTATTATTATTATTATTATTATTATTATTATTATTATTATTATTATTATTATTATTATTATTATTATTATTATTATTATTATTATTATTATTATTATTATTATTATTATTATTATTATTATTATTATTATTATTATTATTATTATTATTATTATTATTTTTAAACCAAATTAATCTTTGCTACCAGTCACTCAGCCGGTCTAAATTGAGTTGCTTTCACTATTTTCCATATGAGAAATAGACCACTATGAAAAACGCTGTGACATAAATCCTAATTCAATTTCCCCAGTGCTCGTGCAGAATACGAGCTTTTGAAAAATCCACACAGTCCTTTGATCTACACGTCTCTCCGGCGGTTTGCTATTGTAGCATTTTTTTTTATGCTCGCAAAGTATCAATTAACTAAGTACTCGGATCATATTTTCGCAGAAGACTTTGATGTTTGGTCCTGGCATTTGTCAGTGGGTTTTTCTTCTACGTGAGAATTCTATGAGATCATAAAAGACTGCTTTGCAGAAGGTCTCCATAAACACAAAGGTGCCTGCCTTTCTGCCAGACCCTGGAATGCCAGCCTACAATAGTGAATGTCCCTAACTGACTGACTGACTGACTGACTGACTGACTGACTGACTGACTGACTGACTGACTGACTGACTGACTGACTGACTGACTGACTGACTGACTGACTGACTGACTGACTGACTGACTGACTGACTGACTGACTGACTGACTGACTCCCCATTGTTGAAACACGCATGCATGAGTGTCATGGTGTCTGGCTTAACTAGGCTTGCCTAGTCTTGTGTGTGTGTGTGTGTGTGTGTGTGTGTGTGTGTGTGTGTGTGTGTGTGTGTGTGTGTGTGTGTGTGTGTGTGTGTGTGTGTGTGTGTGTGTGTGTGTGTGTGTGTGTGTGTGTGTGTGTGTGTGTGTGTGTGTGTGTGTGTGTGTGTGTGTGTGTGTGTGCGTGCGTGCGTGCGTGCGTGCGTGCGTGCGTGCGTGCGTGCGTGTGCGTGCGTGCGTGCGTGTGTCCGTGTTGTGTTTCTTTGTGTGTATGTGTGCATCTGTGTATGTGTGTATTTGTGTATGTGTGTATCTGTGTGTGTGTATCTGTGTATGTGTGCATGTTTAGGTCATCATCCCGTCTGCATCTCACACAATAAAGTGGACCAACACATTACAATAAAGCACACAAGCACAATAATAAACACAATAATAAAAAGAGACTCAATGAAAATCCCCACACTCCCTGTTTCAAACACAAATATACTCTCCTATGTAACAGCAATAATGAATGTCCGATTTAAAACATACAGTAGAAGTGGATGATTTCTAGTTAATGCCAGGATCAGCCCCTATACTATCAGTATAGAGCCTCTCTCTCTCTCTCTCTCTCTCTCTCTCTCTCTCTCTCTCTCTCTCTCTCTCTCTCTCTCTCTCTCTCTCTCTCTCTCTCTCTCTCTCTCTCTCTCTCTCTCTCTCTCCGTCTCTCTCTCTCTCTCTCTCTCTCTCTCTCTCTCTCTCTCTCTCTCTCTCTCTCTCTCTCTCTCTCTCTCTCTCTCTCTCTCTCTCTCTCTCTCTCTCTCTGTATTATCAGTCTGTATTATCAAGTGAGTACAGTGAAGGTTGATGCTCCCTGCCCCAGCTGGAGGAGAGAATGAATTAGAATAGAATTATGACTATGATGTATTGTTTTCATCTTGGCTCTCGCCACAGACCCAACACAGATGATATTCATATTGACCTCCATTTTAAAAGATTCACATGGGCAAATACAACTTTTAGATTTTACCATACAGCACAGCACATTACAGCACAGCACATTACAGCACATTACATCACAGCACAGCACATGACAGCACAGCACATTACAACACATTACAACACATTACAGCACATTACAACACATTACAGCACATTACAGACATTACAGCACATTACAGCACATTACAGCACATTACAACACATTACAGCACATTACAACACATTACAGCACATTAAAACACAGCACATTACAGCACATTACAGCACATCACATTACAACACAACACATTACAGCACATTACAGCACATCACATTACAGCACATCACAGCACATCACATCACAGCACATCACATCACAGCACATTCACATTACAACACATCACATTACAACACATCACATTACAGCACATCACATTACAACACAACACATTACAACACAACACATTACAACACATCACATTACAACACATCACATTACAACACATCACATTACAGCACATCACATTACAAAACATCACATTACAGCACATCACATTACAGCACATCACATTACAGCACATCACATTACAACACATCACATTACAACACATCACATTACAGCACATTACAACATAGCACATCACATTACAGCACATTACAGCACATTACAGCACATCACATTACAGCACAGCACATCACATTACAACACATCACATTACAGCACATCACATTACAACACATCAGATTACAACACATCACATTACAGCACATCACATTACAACACATCACATTACAGCACATTACAGCACATTACATTACAACACATTACAGCACATTACAGCACATCACATTACAGAACATCACATTACAACACATTACAGCACATTACATTACAACACATTACAGCACATCACATTACAACACATCACAATACAACACATATCATTACATCACATTACAGCACATCACATTACAAACACATCGCATTACAGCACATCACATTACAGCACATCACATTACAACACATTACAGCACATCACATTACAACACATTACATCACATCCCATTACAACACATCACATTACAACACAACACATTACAACACATCACATTACAGCACATTACAGCACATCACATTACAGCACACTACAGCACATCACATTACAGCACATTATATCACATCACATTACAGCACACTACAGCACATCACATTACAGCAAATCACATTACAGCACATCACATTACAGCAAATCACATTACAGCACATCACATTACAACACATCACATTACAGCACATTACATTACAGAACATCACATTACAGCACATCATATTACAGCACATCACATTACAGCACATCACATCACATTACAGCACATTACAGCACATCACATTACAACACACTACAGCACATTACAGCACATCACATTACAACACACTACAGCATATCACATCACATTACAGTGCATTACATTACAGCACATCACATCACATTACAGCACATCACATCACATTACAGAACATCACATCACATTACAGCACATCACATTACAGCACATTACATCACATTACAGCACATTATAGCACATCACATTACAACACACTACAGCACATTACAGCACATTACAGAACATCACATTACAACACATTACAGCACATTACAGCACATCACATTACATTACATCACATTACAACACAACACATTATATCACATCACATTACAGCACATCACATTACAGCACATCACATTACAACACATCACATTACAGCACATCACATCACAACACATCACATTACAGCACATCACATTACAACACATCACATTACAACACATCACATTACAACACATCACATTACAGCACATCACATTACAACACATCACATTACAACACATCACATTACAGCACATTACAGCACATCACATTACAGCACACTACAGTACATCACATTACAGCACATTATATCACATCACATTACAGCACATTACAGCACATCACATTACAGCAAATCACATTACAGCACATCACATTACAGCAAATCACATTACAGCACATCACATTACAACACATCACATTACAGCACATCACATTACAGCACATCACATTACAGCACATCATATTACAGCACATCACATAACAGCACATCACATCACATTACAGCACATTACAGCACATCACATTACAACACACTACAGCACATTACAGCACATCACATTACAACACACTACAGCATATCACATCACATTACAGTACATTACATTACAGCACATCACATAACAGCACATCACATCACATTACAGCACATTACAGCACATCACATTACAACACACTACAGCACATTACAGCACATCACATTACAACACACTACAGCATATCACATCACATTACAGTACATTACATTACAGCACATCACATTACAGCACATCACATCACATTACAGAACATCACATCACATTACAGCACATCACATTACAGCACATTACATCACATTACAGCACATTACAGCACATCACATTACAACACACTACAGCACATTACAGCACATTACAGAACATCACATTACAACACACTACAGCACATTACAGCACATTACAGCACATCACATTACAGCACATCACATTACAGCACATCACATTACAACACAGCACATTATATCACATCACATTACAGCACATCACATTACAGCACATCACATTACAGCACATCACATTACAACACATCACATTACAGCACATCACATTACAACACATCACATTACAGCACATCACATTACAGCACATCACATTACAACACATCACATTACAACACATTACAGCACATTACATTACAACACATCACATTACAGCACATCACATCACATTACAGCACAGCACATCACATTACAACACACTACAGCACATCACATTACAGCACATCACATTACATCACACTACAGCACATTACATCACATTACAGCACATCACATTACAACACACTACAGCACATCACATCACATTACAGCACATCACATTACAACACACTACAGCACATTACATCACATTACAGCACATCACATTACAGCACATCACATTACAGCACATCACATTACAACACATCACATTACAGCACATTACAGCACATTACAACACAGCACATTACATTACAGCACATCACATTACAGCACATTACAGCACATTACAGCACATCACATTACAGCACATTACAGCACATTACAACACAGCACATCACATTACAGCACATCACATTACAGCACATTACAGCACATTACAGCACAGCACATCACATTACAGCACATCACATTACAGCACATCACATTACAGCACATCACATTACAGCACATCACATTACAGCACATTACAGCACATTACAACACAGCACATTACATTACAGCACATCACATTACAGCACATTACAGCACATTACAGCACATCACATTACAGCACATTACAGCACATTACAACACAGCACATCACATTACAGCACATCACATTACAGCACATTACAGCACATTACAGCACAGCACATCACATTACAGCACATCACATTACAGCACATTACAGCACATTACAGCACATTACATCACATTACAGCACATTACAGCACATCACATTACAGCACATTACAGCACATTACAGCACATTACAGCACATCACATTACAACACATTACAGCACATTACAGCACATTACAGCACATCACATTACAGCACATTACATCACATTACATCACATTACAGCACATTACAGCACATCACATTACAGCACAACACATTACAACACAGCACATTACAGCACAACACATTACAGCACATTACAGCACATCACATTACAGCACAACACATTACAGCACATCACATTACAACACAGCACATTACAGCACAACACATTACAGCACATTACATTACAACACATTACAGCACATTACAGCACAACACATTACAGCGCATCACATTACAACACACATTACAGCACATAAGATAAGATAAGATATTCCTTTATTAATCCCCTTGGGGAAATTCGTGACACACACATACAGCTCAACGTTTCATTAATAATAACAACATCACAATCATTACATTTTTACAGTAACAATGGCACAGCATAAATTCAACAGACATGTACATTTGTACATTACAGCACATCACATTACAGCACATTACAGTACATCACATTACAGCACATTACAGCACATTACAGCACATCACATTACATCACAGCACATTACAGCACATCACATTATAGCACATTACAACACATTACAGCACATCACATTACAGCACATTACAGCACATCACATTACAGCACATTACATTACAGCACATTACAGCACATCACATTACATAACATCACATTACAGCACATCACATTACAGCACATTACAGCACAACACATTACAGCACACCACATTACAGCACATTACATTACAGCACATCACATTACAGCACAGCACATCACATTACAGCACATCACATTACATCACATCACATTACAGTGCATCACATTACAGCACAGCACATCACATTACAGCACATCACATTACAGCACATTACAGCACAACACATTACAGCACATCACATTACAGCACATTACATTACAGCACATCACATTACATCACATTACAGCACATCATATTACAGCACATCACATTACAGCACAGCACATTACATTACAGCACATCACATTACAGCACATCACATTATAGCACATCACATTACAGCACATCACATTACATTACATCACATTACAGCACATCACATTACAGCACATCACATTACAACACAGCACATCACATTACAACACAGCACATTACAGCACATTACAGCTCAGCACATTACAGCACATTACATTACAGCACAACACATTACAGCACAGCACATCACATTACAGCACATCACATTACAGCACATCACATTATAGCACATCACATTACAGCACATCACATTACAGCACAACACATTACAACACAGCACATTACAGCACAACACATTACAGCACATCACATTACAGCACATTACAGCACATCACATTACAGCACATCACATTACAGCACATCACATTACATTACATCACATTACAGCACATTAAAGCACATCACATTACAGCACATCACATTACATTACATCACATTACAGCACATCACATTACAGCACAACACATTACAGCACAACACATTACAGCACATCACATTACAACACAGCACATTACAGCACAACACATTACAGCACATTACATTACAACACATTACAGCACATTACAGCACAACACATTACAGCGCATCACATTACAACACACATTACAGCACATAAGATAAGATAAGATATTCCTTTATTAATCCCCTTGGGGAAATTCGTGACACACACATACAGCTCAACGTTTCATTAATAATAACAACATCACAATCATTACATTTTTACAGTAACAATGGCACAGCATAAATTCAACAGACATGTACATTTGTACATTACAGCACATCACATTACAGCGCATTACAGTACATCACATTACAGCACATTACAGCACATTACAGTACATCACATTACAGCACATTACAGCACATTACAGTACATCACATTACAGCACATTACAGCACATTACAGTACATCACATTACAGCACATTACAGCACATTACAGCACATTACAGCACATCACATTACATCACAGCACATTACAGCACATCACATTATAGCACATTACAACACATTACAGCACATCACATTACAGCACATTACAGCACATCACATTACAGCACATCACATTACAGCACATTACAGCACAACACATTACAGCACATCACATTACAGCACATTACAGCACAACACATTACAGCACATCACATTACAGCACATTACAGCACATCACATTACAGCACATCACATTACATCATATTACAGCACATCACATTACAGCACAGCACATCACATTACAGCACATCACATTACAGCACATCACATTACAGCACATCACATTACAGCACATTACATTACAGCACATTACAGCACATCACATTACAGCACATCACATTACATCACATTACAGCACATCATATTACAGCACATCACATTACAGCACAGCACATCACATTACAGCACATCACATTACAGCACATTACATTACAGCACATCACATTACAGCACAGCACATCACATTACAGCACATCACATTACAGCACATCACATTATAGCACATCACATTACAGCACATCACATTACATTACATCACATTACAGCACATCACATTACAGCACATCACATTACAACACAGCACATCACATTACAACACATCACATTACATTACAGCACATTACAGCACATCACATTACAGCACATCACATTACATCACATTACAGCACATCATATTACAGCACATCACATTACAGCACAGCACATCACATTACAGCACATCACATTACAGCACATTACATTACAGCACATCACATTACAGCACAGCACATCACATTACAGCACATCACATTACAGCACATCACATTATAGCACATCACATTACAGCACATCACATTACATTACATCACATTACAGCACATCACATTACAGCACATCACATTACAACACAGCACATCACATTACAACACATCACATTACATTACATCACATTACAGCACATCACATTACAGCACATCACATTACAACACAGCACATCACTTACAACACAGCACATCACATTACAACACATCACATTACAGCACATTACAGCTCAGCACATTACAGCACATCACATTACAGCACAACTAG